>NC_057798.1:330100614-330400614 GCF_018294505.1 Triticum aestivum | reverse complement strand
TGAAAGCAAGCTTGAGCGCCTGTAGTGCATCCTTTGTATCTCCGGGCATGGTAAGGACGCCGCTGCTCCCGGGAATCTTCATGAGTGTAGGACCTTGAGAAGAGGTGTCTAGGGGGGGGGGTGATTAGACACTAAGTATCAAAGTTGCGGTTTTTACCTACTTTAAGTTTAAGTGGAGTTTAGGCACAAGTTTAACATTCACAATACATAACAAGCAAGCATGCAAAGAGTATATGAGCAGCGGAAAGTAAAGCATGCAACTTGCAAGAATGTAAAGGGAAGGGTTTTGGAGGATTCAAACGCAATTCGAGACACGGATTTTTTGTCATGGTTCCGATAGGTGGTGCTATCGTACATCCATGTTGATGGAGACTTCAGCCCATGAAGGGTAACGGTTGTGTGAGTCCACAGAGGGCTCCACCCACGAAGGGTCCACGAAGAAGCAACCTTGTCTATCCCACCATGGTCGTCGCCCACGAAGGACTTGCCTCACTAGCGGTAGATCTTCACGAAGTAGGCGATCTCCTTGCCCTTACAAACTCCTTGGTTCAACTCCACAAACTTGTCGGAGGCTCCCAAGTGACACCTAGCCAATCTAGGAGACACCACTCTCCAAGAAGTAACAAATGGTGGGTTGATGATGAACTCCTTGCTCTTGTGCTTCAAATGATAGTCTCCCCAACACTCAACTCTCTCTCATAGGATTTGGATCTGGTGGAAAGAAGATTTGAGTGGAAAGCAACTTGGGGAAGGCTAGAGATCAAGATTCATATGGTAGGAATGGAATATCTTGGCCTCAACACATGAGTAGATAGTTCTCTCTCAGAAAATGTATGCTGGAAGTGTAGGCATGTTCTGATGGCTCTCTCCACGAATGAAGAGGAGGTGGAGGGGTATATATAGCCTCCACACAAAATCTAACCGTTACACACAATTTACCAAACTCGGTGGGACCGAATCAACAAACTTGGTCAGACCGATTTAGCAAATCTAGTGACCGTTAGGATTTTCGGTTGGACCGACATGCAACTCGGTAGGACCGATATGGTTAGGGTTAGGGCACCACGTAATCTTAGTGAGACCGATTACACAAACTCGATGAGACCGATTTTGGTAATTAGCTAACCAGAGAGTTGGTCAGGCAAACTCGGTGGGACCGATTACTCAAACTCGGTGGGACCGATTTTGGTAATAAGTTAACCAGAGAGTTTGCATTGTAATCTCGGTAGTACCGATTACTCAAACTCGGTGAGACCGATTTTGGTAATGGACATACACAGAGAGATTACAATCCCATCTCGGTGAGACCGAGATCCCTATCGGTGAGACCGATTTGCCTAGGGTTTGTGGCAGTGGCTATGACATCTGAACTCGGTGGCACCGGATAGAAAGAATCGGTATGGCTGAGTTTGAGTTTAGGTTTACGTCATGTGTGTGGAAATGGGAAAGTAGTTGAGGGTTTTTGGAGCATATCACTAAGCACTGTGGAGCAAGAAACTCATTAAGCAACACCGCATCCCTTCTTGATAGCATTGGCTTTTCCTATAGACTCAATGTGATCTTGGATCACTAAAATGTAAAATGAAGAGTCTTGAGCTTGAAGCTTGATCCAATCCTTTGTCCTTAGCATCTTGAAGGAGTTCCCACATCCTTTAGTCCATGCCACTCCATTGTTGAACTTATCTGAAACATACTAGATAAAAGTGTTAGTCCAACAAGAGATATGTTGACATTAATTACCAAAACCACCTAGGGAGCAATTGTGCTTTCAATGAGGTCGTACGCCGGGTGAGTTGCTGTCATGAACTGGGCCAAGGCTGGGTAGCCAAGGATGGCGTTGTACGGGAGGCCAATGGGGGCGATGTCGAAGTCGACCAGCTCTGTGCGGAAGTTGTCGTGAGTGCCGAAGGTCACCGGGAGGCGGATCTGTCCCAAGGAGCCAGTGGAGCCACCTCCGACGCCCGAGAAGGGCCTGCTGGGCTGAAGCCGCTCTAGCGGCACGTGGAGGAGGCTGAAGGCCTCCACCGAGAGCACGTTGAGGTCGGCACCACCGTCGATGAGGGTTCTGGTGACGGCCACTTGGCAGATGGTGGGGGTGCATAGCATCAGGAGCGCGCCCGAACAGGCGGGGTTGGAGGGGTGATCATCCGAGCTGAAGGTCAGATCGGCCTCGGGTGCCACCCAGCCCCTGGGGGCTTCTCGGCGCTTGAAGGCGGCGCCGATCTGGCGGGCGAATGGCTTGACGTGGCGGCTCGAAGGTGGTGCCTGTGAGCCGCCCAGGAGGGATGCGACGACCAGGGGCACCGGCGCAACATAGTGGGCGAGGAAGAGGCCACGCAGCTCCTCCCAGGAGGCCATAGAAGCCGTTGGCAGGTGGAGCAGCCACATGCGCGGAACGCCGGTGAGGGCCATGGGGAACCAGTTAGCCATGATCTTGTCGTCGCCCCCGGCCTTGAGGACGGCCTCCTCATATACCAGCACGAAAGCCAGTGGATCTGTCGCGCCGTTGTAGCGCGGCAGCATCTCTGGCTTGAACTTGCACGGCCACTGCACCTGCCACAAGGCGGGGGCCAAGGCTCGGAGCCCCCTGGCCCAGTGCCGGCATCGGCAGCCGGAGCGGGAGGCGCGTTGTCCGTCATGAGGGCGAAGCACGGTGTTGATGGAGAGCAGGTCAACAGAAGGGAGAGCTTCGACACACCCCTACGTGGCGCGCCAAATGTCGGATTCTGGTTTCTGGCAGACCCTTGAGGTTCGAATTCTGGGGTGCGCACGAAGATCTCTCCCCGACCAGCTCACGTCTCGAAGCCTCGCAGGGGATCTAAGCTAGAAAGGAGAACACGCAAGGGACACGAGGTTTATACTGGTTCAGGCCACCATTGTGCTGTAATACCCTACTCCAGTGTGTGGTGTGGTGGATTGCCTCAGGGGCTGATGGTGAACAATACAAAGGGAGAACGGCCTCGCGAGGGGCTGTTCTTAAGCTGGTGCGATGAACTGCTTGGGTGAGTTCAGTCGCCTCTCTCTCTCTAGTCTACCTGAAATCTGGATCCGCCCCCTACTCTGTGGTGGCTAGCTCTATTTATAGAGGGAGGCCCTGGGCCTCTTCCCAAATAATGAGCGGGAAGGGCGCCGACAATTAGCCATTTTGAAGGGGAACATCTAGTACACTTATCCTGACTAAAGTTGGTCTCCGACTGCCAAAGACTCTGATGGTGACGCCGTCCTGGGCTCCATGATGACCTCCATCCTGCCGTTCTGCTGGTCTTGGTCTTGTTGCACCGAAACAGTAACCTTTTCCTGATGCCTTGGCCTGTGCTTGCCCCCTTTGCACCGAAGGGGAAACAAGGACACTACGCAGGCCGGCGCCCACCTGGCGCCCGCCTGGCGCCCGCCTGGTCTCAATCGTCATGGCTTGCGTCACGGGCACCTCGCGAGGTACCCTGCCTTGATCTCTCCGCCTCCTCGCGAGCCTGCCTGATGAGGCTGCTCCTGAGGAAGCTTCCTGTCGTCCGCCCCGCGAGGCTTGGCCCCTCACGAGGGTCTTGAGCTTGAGCTGACGAAGCTAGGCCGCACTAGGCCCCCGCTTGAGCCATGCCGCAGACCGCAGGCAGGCAAGTCTGGGGACCCCCGTTACCAGAACGCCGACACCTCCTTCCATCTATATAGGGCCTAATGAGTTTTTCGATGCTAACTTTGACCAAATATTAGATCAATAATATATGGCATTAAACTTACACAAAGCACACCGTTAAATTCGTGTGTGAAAGGTTCTTTCAATGATATAATTTTCACATTGTGCATGTCATGTACTATTAATCTTGTCAATAGTCAAAGGCGGTCTTAAAAAACTCATTATGCCCTATATAGATGGAAGGAGGGAGTATGAATCCATTTTATGTCCAATTAAATTTTTTCGCTTGCTGTATAATGCATGTAACCTACTCATACCAACATTTTAGTGCATTCCAAATGTCTATACTACCGCTGCAATTCGAACTAAATTTTAATTTGTTTCTCTATTTCAATAAGAATCTACAATCATGATTGTTGCCAACTTCAACCATCATTCGTGTATTACCTTAATAACACACCACATGATTACTATAGAGATAGATATGAACTATGTGTACTACATGAACTCGAATTCTATTTTTTGAATACACTTGATGTTGATTCCAAATAATAGTACATTTGATGTACTAACTATATATTCATAATCCAAACCATGTTCCATACGTACACCGTGTTTATCACACAAAGTATAGTGCCCTGTCCCCTACATTATGACAAGTATTTAGACTTGAGCTGCAAAAGCCACACATTAGCCCAAATTATAATCAATGTTCTATGTATTATACGTAGTACTAGCAAGATGCCCATGCGTTCCACAGAACATCAACATGATCAAGGGGCCTAATTTGCAAATATGGAGAGGGGTGTGGGTATCTTTTTTCAAAATTGACATAGTTTCCTTCCTATCCGCCAGATAAAAATCGGACGGCCTATATTGCAGGATGGCAGGCACACCATCATCAACAACTCTGTTTTTTATAAGAGTAGAGATAAATATATTATATGTATTATAACATGTTCAAAACCACACCATGTGTATCACTGTTATATATATTCACACATGCGTCTGTTTAAAACACTATGATAAATTCTTCAAATATCCGAATTCACTTTTTATAATGAAGCATGATCTCTATTTGTCTTTTACACCCACACAATCCTCTAATCTTTGTAGCTAGCGCTAACTTTCTCTCGTGCATGCACACGCCCGCATCCCTCTCACCCTCCCTCAGCATTCTCTAGCTCCATCGCGCAAATTCATCTTTTCACTTTAGCTCGTTAACCCACGGTGTGTAGGCCCCCAGCTCCTTCTTTACGGCACATATCGATCGATATGCCTCTCTAGCCAGGTGTGCCTAGCACAAACACAAGTTTCCCCTCTTCTCTTATCACCATCCATGCCTCACTCCCACCACTCTTTTCATCGATCTCATACTCGCACACTCCTTCCCCCTCGATATAGTATGCCTCCCGTACCACCTCCTAGATGCATCCCTCTCTCTCTCTATCCTTCTCCCCGTGCCTCATTTGCTTCTAACACACACATGCATGTATACCGATTGATCTCCCAACATATACCTAGACCGACTTTAACTATCCCCCCCATCAATCGATGTACCTCACAAGTTATGTCTCTCCTTTCTCTAACAAAGAGCGATTGATCTTCCTATGTAGTTACGTCTGCTTTCCACAGCCATATCGTCCCCCCTCATCATTCGTGCATGCCTCCTGACCCGTCTCTCACACGCACGTGCACAGACAAGCAGCCATCTCCTCTCTTATTGCTATTGCGAGCATGCCCTCCGTTTGTCTAGCAAGCCTATCCCACCATTTGTTAGAAGCAACTCCACTACCACCCCCTCCAACACTCTAGCTCTGTCTCTCTCCCAACCTTATTCCTCTCCTACACATATGCATGGATGCCGATCGATCTCCCATAATACATGAGGTAGATCGATCTCCTTAATACATGATGTAGGCCTCTCTCCTCCTCCAGACATATACCAGCCATTGTACCTCTATAGTTAATTAGGCCTCCCTCTCCCCCCACCACACATCGATAGTCGTGCGTTGTAGGTAGGTATCCATGCCACAGATACAAACTGCACATGTCCCCTCTCACGTTCCAGTAGGCAAGCCACTCTATATCTTTGACGTGGGCACACACAAATTCGATGGCGCTCTTTATTGATCGCACGCACACACACACACACAAACACATATTATCCCTCTCTTCGATTCTATGGACACCTCAAGACGATGATACCTCCACTCTCTTCTCATGGATCGCCCCCTCCATATATATGATATATCCAGGACTCTATTTCACACACATTGCATATGTTACGTTTTTTGATTGAACCCTCCCCCCCAAAAAAAACTCTCACGAACCCACACACTATATCTATCTAGGTTTGTATCTCTCTCACACAACCCCACGTAGGTGGTGTACGTATACAAGAAGAGAATAGGTGCACCGTGCACGTACTCATGCTTCGTGCCCAGACACACCTGCACGGGTACACGGTGGAGCTCATATCTTTACGAAATGGCAGCCCATGTGCTAATTTGAACGCGTGTAGCGGTTGTTTACCTAGGGAGGTCGTGTACCATGCGTGCACGAAACAAAGTTCGACTTGACGCGTTGACACGTCATTTTTAAATAAAGTTATAGTGCTCAATGGCACGTACACAGAATATAAAACAATTTTTATGGAGAAAAAGGTAGTCCGCTCCACTATATACAATGTAGCCTGCCTGCCTGGTTTGTCTCTCTTCAGAGTATCTCACACAAGGATGCGGTGGCCTCTCTCTCTCTAACCATTGGTCACTGATCCGGCAACATCTCGTCCACCGGGGGAAAGGGAGGAAGTGCATCGTTTCTCCGTTCGACGGCGCCGAGGCAGCACGTCCCCTTCTGCGGTACATGCCATTCTCTCTGACCAAGCTCCGGTGCGGTAGGGCCTATGCCACCTGCTCGCTGCCGCAATATGGGCAGATTCCGCCCGCCGCTGCTCACCTAGTTACATCCCGACGACCTCCAGGTATCCCCTCCGGCCTTGCTCCACTGCCCGTCTTCCCACGTCGCTGCATGTGGATCTTCCATAGTTCTTTGCCCAAAATGTAGCTTGTCTGGCATACTTTCCATATTGCAATCTCGTCCTCACACCGTTTTAGACAAACACAACCGTGTTGTTATCTTCCCTTAGGACAAGGAATATGCTTCTTTTTTGTCGTCGCATGTGTCATCAACTGTTATTGGCCAGTAATTGTTTCCTTTCTACATCTTTTTTGCAAATAGGGCTATCCATTTCACCTCATTTCTATTGAGACCTTTTGGTGAACTGCACAAATCACTTTTTTATTAAGAGTGTTTTGTGCAGTTGTACTAAAATGTCACACGGGCAACGTCTCTACATTTCAGTGCGACTGCACAAAGGAAGAATGATTTTGCTCTATCCTCCTCATCCAACTCCGAGCCTAATCTTCTATAGCTAGTTAGTCTTAAGAGAGACTACAAAGGTGATCGGCTTCTATTTGTGTGTTTATTGTTTCATCAGAAGTCCTCTATTATTGTAATCACACTTAATATCTTTGGAACAGGGATGCTCAGCTCTATTTTAGTGGAACTGCACAAAATGATCGGAATGTTGCATGCTCCAGACATCTACTTTTTTCCCAACATGCCTTGTTGATTTAGACAGAGCTGGGGGGATGTTGCTGCCAATGAAAGTATGGATCAATTTTAATTTAACACCTTCTCACAACTTTGTCTTAAGTTGTGATGAAAGATTAGCTCTGATCTGCTAATAATTGAGATGCATTAGCAAGGAAGTTAGTTTTTTATTGTTTCCGAAAGAGCATCGATGGCAAGACACAGGAAACAAAAGCTGAAAGCTCACACCATTGTACAAATTCATGTCGCTGGAAAATTATTTGTATAGTACGTCAATTATGTAAACAAATGTTGGAAGCTTGATAGCATTGCCAGAAGCCTCTTCAGCATCCGGGTCCATGTGACATGCACAAAATTATACTCCTCGGTTCCTAAATATTTGTCTTTTTACAAATTTCAAATGGGCATATTTTAGAGTGTAGATTCACTCATTTTGCTTCGTATGTGTACTCCCTCCGTTCCTAAATACTCTATTTGTCTTTCTATAGATTTCAACAAGTGACTACATACGGAGCAAAATGAGTGAATCTACACTCTAAAATATGTCTATATACATCTGTATGTAGTAGTCCATTTGAATCTCTAAAAAGACAAATATTTGAGTAGTCACTCGTTGAAATCTCTAGAAAGACAAATACTCCGGAGTATATTTAAGAACCGATGGGGTAGTGCACAACCGCATGGGAGACTCAGCCCGGTCGTTGCGCCGCATTAATAGTGAGTAATGACCAGTCAAATCATAAGCCCCACATTTCCCACTGTAAGTTGCTCGGAAGAAGCAACCATCAATATGCTCTTCTTCGAATCCGCTCATACTACTCCATCTGTCACTGTTTATAGGGCGTGCTTCAGAAAAAACAAAAAATCTATGGCACCAGGCGACTAGCGGCCGGCCTGAAAAATAGCAATGGTATATATAACACAGCGTCTATTACTAGAGGAAATAATGCGTACACACATGCATGTAGTGCTTCCACCCCGGGTACACACATGCATGCACTTACTCCACTCCGTAGTAGTACATCGAGAGAAAATTGTGGACTTGATTGCGGTTACCACGCCCTAATTAATTGAGCATTAAACCAAACGCGTCTAAAGTCTCTCTGGTGGTGGAAATGCATTGAAAGAAATGCATCATAATGAAGCATGCCCTGTAAATTCCGACGGAGGGAGGAGTAGTATGAAGGTGCAAAACCAAGTACGCGTATGGCCAGTTGATCAACGCACCTCCTCTTGGCATATTACTGACATGTGGGACAGGAGTGTGAGCAAAACGATCTCAATTGATGGCAAAATGGCCAACCCGTCATTCCTTGAGAGAGATGAGGAGCGAGAACACACAGACGGGCTCGCAAGGAGGCCAAGATATATTCGAGCATGGTTGGTTGATCGATATCATCATTACATGTTGGGCTGCCGTTTTCTGTCCTTCTCAGTAAATGTGTACTTTATCAGAGATAAAAAATAAGAGTACAGAGGCACCACCATGCGGTTCTAGTAGTAGTACTACTCGTACTACACTTGCGCTTGGCTCTTTGCCTCTTCGTGAAGTCGAACAATAATGGTACTCCACATGTTGGGTACTACAGTTTATGCCTCTGACAATCTGACACCGAATGGACTGATGCATGTCCACCGCCTGCGTGAGGGTAGGTTGCATTAGTCAAAAGGCGTAAGCGAGCTTCACGTTGTCCTGCAAGCTTCTCCTCGTTCTGTGAGTTGATGGGACACGCCAAAAGTAGTGCTAGTACATGCTCCCTCCTTTCCAGTTAATATGGCTTAATCTTTTTTGCGGGTAAATGAGAGAGCTTTATTCATATATAAGCATTCTTAGGACGATCAGCCAAGACACTGGTCACTAGGAAGCGAGGTACCCCGCAAAAAAGAAGTAGGAAGTGAGGTGTTTCATCAAGCCAGCTCTCGGTCACACTCAAAGTGCAGCAAGCACGGTTCGCACAAAGATGCGCCGCAAGGTTTGCTGACCTGTTTACATGCTGAATAACAAAAAAAGAGGAAATATTACCGAGCGCTCCTATTTGTAACAGGATATGAGCCAGAATTAAGCAAGAATTGTGGTGAGTGTTCCATGCAATCAACTTCCATTATCACATGCGAGAACCCTCGAAGAGAACCAAATGTGTTGAAAATTGCTGTATCACATTTTAAAATTATAATAAGAGTGCAGACGCCCCTCCATCCGGTTCCTAGTACTAGTATAGTACATACCTCTATAGACTATAGTAGTAGTAGTACTAGTACTACTAGTAAACTTTGCGCTTGGCTGTTCGCCTCTTTGGGAAGTCGAACAACAATAGTACTAGTATAGTGTATGCTTCTGGCAATCTGACATCGAATTAACTGTTGCATGTCCACCGCCTGAGCAAGGGAGAGCTTGCATTAGTCAAAAGTTTCTCCTTGTCCTGTGAGCCACCGCGCGCGAGCTTCTCCTGTCCTGCAAGCTTATCCTCGTTCGGCAAGTTGACGGGACACAACAAAGTAATGCTAGTCCATACTGCCTCCTCTCTGGTTAATATGGCATAATTTCAAACGAGATAAATACACTGTGTCACTATATATTTGTAAAAGTACGGTCAGTGGACTTCATAATACACTCATTGCACTCAATAGATATATATTCCGGTGTTTATACGGTCACTAGCTCACCCTGACTGAGTATGTGTGTGCATGCACGTGTAGGTTGAGCACTTGTACATGATCGTGTGTGTTCCGTCGTGTGCTCGGACATGCATGCATTAGGGTGTCGCGCGCGTTTTTGTGTCCATGTGTACGTGTGACTGTTGCATACACGTAGGGGGAGTACATGTAGGGGCCACTAAGGAGCAGTCAAATCACACAGTAAGTTAGTCGGAAGAAGCAACCATCATTTCACTCTTCAATGACACGTACACAATATAAAATGGTTGATATGGAGAGAAAAAGAAAACCACTATGTATACACTAGCAGGAGCCTAAGCTACAAGCCTGCTTTCTTAGGTTGCTCTCTTCACAAGCATAGAACGATAGTGGCCACACCACTGGTCACATATCCAGCCTGATCCCGCAGCTAGGGGAAGGGAACAATGTTCTGCGTAGACGCGGTCGACATCGGCGAGGGAGAAAACCCACAATTGGTGCGTCCCAATCAGGGGTCACCACGGTATGGGCCGACGCCGCGTCCCAACCTCCATTCTAGCTATAGCCCGACGTCCCAGGTAGTCCATCTTCCTTTTGGAGCCGGCTTGCTCCACTACCGCAGCTCCCCACGTAGCTCCATCTCCATGTCGATCTTTCTCTACTTCTACCGACTTCTACTTGTGATGAGTTTATGTCTCATGAACTAGTGCTAGTACTATTATTCTAATCACACTTCTTCAATATCTTTGCCATCAGGGATGCTCAGCTCGATTTTAGTGGAATTGCACAAAAGCATCGTATGATCCGAGGGTGCCAGCCGTCTTTCCTTCGACAGGTTCTACCTGGCCAGGAAATTAAATCATGTTTAGGGTTTAGGGTTTAAGTCGTAGTGACCCCATTTGTAGTTTATCTTTCGTACACGGTCTCACAACTTTTGTCTTTAGTTGTGAAGTAAATATTGGCTATGATATGTGCATCATAGAGATGCATCGACATGCGTGTTAGTTTTCCTTTGTATTTGATGGAATGTTGTAACGGGGCAACCTTGGAATAGGAATGAAAATGGAGTGGAAAGTTTCCGCTTTTCCGGAGAAAAAATGGAAACGGAGAGAAACCAACGTTTCGTTTTGTTGGATCACGCCATCGAGCAAAACCAACGTTTAAATCACGTCTGTCGTGTTCGTGTCTCACCCTCCTCCATGGCTCGACCCCACACGGTCGCTCGGCATGCCACTCACCGCAAACCGAGTATACGATAACTTTCCTGCCTACTTGTCAATGGATCGCGCCATGGAGTACTAGCACTACTGGAAGAGATTGATGAGTTGGGGGAGGACAGCTAGCTATAGCACGGACTCCCAACAACTTTTTACATGCATGTTGTAGCCAGCTATTGCGACCTTTGAACGCGGAGCAGTCGCGTGTACCAAGAAGCGGCGCGGGCGACGCTCTCTCGGCCGGCGCACCGCTTCAATGCCGGCGCTAGTGAGAGGTCGCGTCCGCTCTGGCCGGGCATGAATGCGGCACTGACCGTTTCGAGCAGGAAGCACGCGTGGGTGATGAAGAGGGTTCAGGTTGGTCAGGAAAAGATGCCCGCAAACAAGAGATGTTGTACGTTAATATTACTGCGTATATAATGAACAACGTAAATAATGTGCCAGTTGGACAAATATGATTGGAGATGGAGATGGAAATGGAATTTTACGTAAACACGGATATGCATGTCTATCTCTATGTGTGTGTGCGCGACGACTCTCGTGACCTGGAAGCGGGGGCGTGTTTTTGATCGAGTTTTCTTTCTTGGTACATTAAAAAATTATCCGCCAGTTTTCGTTTCTTTTTTCTAGGAATGCACGTATTATATTTTAAAACCACTACTATGGAGAGATTTTTTACTCCATTATAGCCTCTTGTTTGATAGAGTTTCTCGCGTCTCGCTCTCTCACCCTCTCCATATCAAAACAAGATGACAGTGTCCACTCTATCTCTCTCCTCACCAGTGGTCACAGATCCGGCCGAATCCCGTCCGCTGCGGGAGGTGAGGAGGTGCAGCGATGAAATTGTCGCTGTCGGCGATGGAGGAAGCCGATACGCACTGTCCTCTCGGAGCCGGCGCTGGGGCGGACCAAGGTCCTCTGCGCCCTTGTTCGCTGCCGTCGTGTGGGCAGATCCCGCCCCCCTACCTGTCGGGGAAGTTGATCCACCAACACCTATGGGGACAGGGCCCCTTTCGGTTCGGAGGGGGGCGGAGGCCGCACAAAGAGCGGATAGAGGCGGTACACGCGAGCAGTTTTACCCAGCTTCGGGCCGCACGGATGCGTAAAACCCTACTGCTGCTTGTTTGTGTGTATTGAATTCTTGCTCAGGAGCGATGGACGCTGCCAGACTGAGCGTGAGAGTGTTCCTGATGTTTCGAATGAGTCGAACCTCTCTCTACGTTGCGCTTGGGCCTCCTTTTATACTTTCAAGGGGTCACCGACAGGTGGCAACGTAGACTAGAAGGGTAAAAATGGAAAAGGATGTGGTAGGTGCAGCTACTGCTACTATGGACACAGTGCACCCTACCTAACTCTGATGGCAGGGGACAAGGTCATTAAATGCCTGTCTGAGTTGCCTAAACAGTGCAAAAAGTGACCGTTAGGAGCGCCACCGTTTGCCACGATGGCCTTCTCTTCATCTCCGCTTGCCACCGCGTACCCCTGGCTGCACAGCCTCCTGCCACGTGTGCTTGGGAGAGTCCTAGAGCGACACGTTAGCAGGTGTGCTGGAGCGCGAGCACGAAGTGGGGGTTTCCCGCGGCAAGCTCCTTGCCGCGGTCGTCGTCTTGTCGTGTTTGGGAGCTTGTTGCTCACCGGGCCTTGCCTGGACGCAGGGCGCGTCGCGGCAAGCTTTCTTGGTATGCCTTGAGTGGCCTTCCCGGCAAGCTCCTCTTGCCGGGGTCTTGTCTCTTCCCGGCAAGATCCTCTTGCCGGGGCCTGGGTTGGCCTTCTCGGCAAGCTCCTCTTGCCGAGGCCTTGGTTGGCCTTCCCGGCAAGCTCCTCTTGCCGGGGCCTTGGTTTGAGTACTTTGTTCTTGAATGGTCTTCAAGGGAACCACGGAGGGTCTTGGCGGTCACCCGGCAAGCCTTGCTGCGGGATGCTGCGACCGCCCGTGCACAAGTTCGGGGTACTAGGGTACCCCTACACTAGTACACCGACAGGAGCCCCCGGGCCTGGGCCAGACATGGTGCCGACCGCTGTTGGGCCAGGCCCAAAATAGTGCACGGGCACGCGCGGCCTAGGTCACGCCGCATATCTCTCCGCTCCCACCGCGCACGCCCAGAACGGCACGCGTCAAACACGGCGTGTGGGTGACGTGGGCGGCGTGCGCGGGGCTAAGCCCCTCGAGCATGTGTCAGGCCACGATGATGGGGACGGTTCACGCCCTCCTCCCTAAACGGAGGTAGGCATGGGGGCGTGGTGCATTTACTGGACGGGGCCGGTGCGCGGTTTTCGGGACGTCCACTCCCCGCGATCACGAGGCGGAGAGAGGCCGCCTCATCCGTCGCCTTGGTTCTGCATCCCCGCCACGTGGCTCCCATGCGCTTGGGGTCGCGGACGGTGGAAGTGGGAAACTGGGCCGTCGCGAGCAGAGGCAGCGGGTTGGCCCCGACTCCCTGCTCTTCCCGTGCCTTGATTCGCTGAGCGGGGCGGCCGAGCCCCCCACCTCGCTCCTTTATAAAGAGCGGGAGGGGAGCACAGAAACCCGCACTCTCTCATCTCCTCCTTTCTTCAGCTTCTGCTCCCCTTTCTCTCATTCGCCATGGAGAAAGGGAACCTAGGCCCTTCATCGGTGGCGGTGAGGGTCGCCACCAGACAGCGCATCTCTCCCTCTCCCGCGCCCGTGGTGGCAGAGCCAGCCACAAGGGGAAGAGGGAGGGGGCGAGGTCGCGGACGAGGTCGAGGACAAGGTCGAGGCGCTCGGGGAAGAGGCGGGCGGGGCGGGGCGCCAGCTTCGCCTCCGCCGGTGGCTCCTCCCCCCACGGCGGTCCATATAGGGGACGACCCTTGCGAGTTCTTCGTCAAGCTGTGCCGGCGCCTCGTCGTCGCCTCCGGCTTCCAGCTCCGTTTGCGAGCGCGATGGAGTTGGACCCGCCCGAGACACTGAGACTGCACATGAGGGGCTGTGGGATCAGCGGCACGCGAGTCCGCGTTGTATTCCCAGCCCCTAATGTGATGTATCTTGATCGAGGGTGGAAGACGTTCGCCCGTATCCACAGCTTGATGGAGGGGTTTACCCTCCATTTTAAGTTGATGGAGGGCGATCTCCTCTCCGACAAGGTCTTCGGGTGCTTCGGTACTCGGTCAAAGTGCTGCGTGGACAGCTCCTCCGATAGCGAAGGCTCCTCCTCGAGCGAGAGTGACGAGGAGGAGAGCGACAGCGACGATGAGGGTAGCGGGCGGCGGGGTGGCGGGTCCGACTAGGCGTCGGGCGCCGCTTCGCGCGGCACTGGCGACCCCATCATCCGTGTCGCCGGCTTCTTGAACTCCCCGGGGTCGTCTCCTTGGGCGGCTGGCGTAGGAAGGCTGCGGAAGGGGAAGAGGGCTGGCGACAAGGCCGTCAGGTCGGAGTACAAGGGCGTGGTGCCCTCGACAGCGTGCTGACGTCCTGCCGCCCCGTCTTCGAGCCCCGCTTCCAGCGCCGCCATCACCGTCCAGCCTTCGGACGGCCCCCGGGATGTTCTCTTGGTGTCTTCTGGCACCCGTAGCTCGCCTAGGCGCTCCTTTTTCCCTTTTCGCCTCCTTGACCTGCCTCCTGAAGAGAGGGATAGGAAAGGGATTACGGGCATCTTATCTTTTTAATTTGTAAGCCTTCGGGCCTTAGCTGTATCTAAAACTTGTAATCCTCTCTTTCATGTTTTTCATCCTCTATGGACTGTACCTCAGTGGGATGTTTTTTTAATGAAAAGGGGATGCTTGCCGGGTTATTTGTCTCGCAAGTTGAACCCACGCCAAGGAGCAAATCCTTGGTATCCCTCGGACAGACATTTCATCTCCCGGTAACAGGCCCTGCCGCCTTCCCATGTCGCTCGACCTTTCTCACGCCTTTGACGGAGGCGGGAACGAGGTGGGTGCGGTCTCCTCGTTTCATCCCTTTGATGCCGCGACTACGACCAAACTTGGCCCCGGGAACGAGCCCCAGGGCCTAGAGTTGAGGGAGCACGCAGTTTTCGGGAAGAAACGCGGTTTCGCATTCCCCAGTCCATAAGAGGATGCATGATGAGGGATGAAAGACTTATCTGATATTGCAGCCCCCGGCAACTCTGGTTTGCCGTGGACGATTCTTGGCACTCGCAGCCCCCAGCGATACTGGCTTGCCGGGGCCCAGGTGCCAGTGCGCCCTTCTTCTCCTTTTCATCCTCAAGCAGTCTGGCCAGGATATGCGAGCCTCTGTTATTCAAAGGCGTGGCGGCGGCGCTCCAGCAACTCCGGGAACAGATCCCAAAGCAGTTGGCCGACGAGTCACGCTCGATTTGTGCCGGAGTTCTGGAGAAGGTGCTGGTGAAGGTGGCCTTCCGCAATCCGGGCCTCAACCTCACCAACGTCCTCAAGAGGTTGCCGGCGGACGCTGATCTTGACGCACTTAAGGCCCTCGTCGCACCCATTGTGGACAGGGTGAACGAGGTCAAAAGGGTTGACGGCGGTCGCGTAGATTAGGCCGTCCGTTCTCTTCTTTTCTTGTCGCTGCCAGTCATGTCATGGGAACACTTTATTAGAGGCGCGACAAGTTATTTTTGTAATATAACTCTATCTTAGGCAAAAAATTGATGTGTTACTTCCTTTACTCGACTCTTGGCTTTGTATGGTTCTGCCCTACGCTTTCTAGGGAAACTTGCCGGTGCAGGCACCCTTGCCGCGAGCGCCGAGTGCGGAACTTCAGCAGCCTGCTGGCGGGGTCGCTACCGACAAGCAACCTTGTCGCAACTAGTTGCAGCTCACTTAAGTTGTTGAGCGGACTCGAAACAAAGTAAGGGTGCTAGCGGCTCACTTAAGTTGCTGAGCGGACTCGAAGCAAAGTAAGGGCGCTAGCAGCTCACTTAAGTTGTTGAGCGGACTCGAAACAAAGTAAAGGCGCAACTAGCTATGAGTTGGTTCCTCCGCGCACAGGTTTTCCATACAAAGCACGGTCGTTCAAGGAAAATAACTCAAAAACTTAAAAAACTGATTGCTCAAGCTTTAACAACTTAGCTTTTCTGTCGTCTGCTTCCCGGCAAGGAGAAACTTTCTTGAACGGCCTAGTCCACACCATTATCTTCTCCTCCCCCCCCGGTAAACCTTGTCGGCGAGGGAACCTTCCTTTTTTTTGAGAAAGAAACAGAGAAATAAAGTAATGATATGGAGCCTTGGGCTCGTTATCGCTTACCGGGATCTGGTGCTGCACAAAGTGTCAGATAACATATGCGAAAAATGATTATAGCATAAAGAAAAACTGACAAGATGTGCAGGGCACATGAACTTTACTGGTGCACGGGGTCTGCGCCCGGCTTTGTACAAAGGATTACATGCAACAGCGGCAAGACTTGTACAAAAGGTGGTTGCCGGAAAAGCTTCCGGCAACCGCGCCCTACGGGTAAAACTTACGAAGATGTTCAATGTTCCAGGAGTTGCTCACCGGAATGCCATCTTCGGTCTCAAGGCGGACAGCGCCGGGCCTAGTGACTCGTTTCACCCGATAAGGGCCTTCCCACTTCGGCATCAACTTGTTGGAATTCTTGGCGGACTGAACACGCCGAAGAACAAGGTCGCCTACCTCGAAGCTTCTGGCCTTAACTTTGCGGCTATGGTAGCGACGCAAAGCTTGCTGGTAGCGAGCGGCTCGCACAGCAGCCTGAAGACGGTCTTCCTCAAGGAGCAGCGCGTCATCTTGTCGCAGCTGCTCTTGCTCGAGCTCATCATAAGCGAGCACTCGAGGCGACCCGTAAACGAGTTCCGTGGGGAGAACTGCCTCCGCTCCGTAGACTAGAGCGAAGGGTGTCTGGCCAGTGGCTCGATTTGGCGTCGTCCTGATCGACCAAAGAACCACCGGCAGCTCCTCGATCCAGTTTCTTCCGCACTTGTGCAGCCTGTCGAAAGTTCTAGTCTTGAGGCCTCACAGCACTTCAGCATTTTCCCTCTCCGCTTGACCGTTGCTTCTCGGATGAGCAACAGAAGCGAAGCAGACCTTGGCGCCAAGATCTTGGACGTACTGCATGAAGGTGCGACTCGTAAATTGCGGCCGTTGTCGGTGATGATCCTGTTAGGGATCCCGAAACGGCAAACAATCGACCTGAAGAACTTGACTGCTGACTGTGCTGTCACCTTCCTCACTGGTTCCACTTCCGGCCACTTTGTGAACTTGTCGATTGCAACATACAAGAACTCAAAGCCCCCGACAGCTCGGGGGAAGGGGCCGAGGATGTCGAGCCCCCAGACCGAAAATGGCCAGGATAAAGGGATCGTTTGGAGAGATTGAGCTGGTTGGTGTATCTGCTTGGAATGGAACTGGCACGCTTCACACTTGGTTACTTGTGCAGTTGCATCCTGGAGGGCTGTCGGCCAGAAGAAGCCTTGTCGGAATGCTTTGCCGGCAAGTGCTCTTGCGCCAATGTGGTGACCACATATGCCTCCATGTATCTCTGCCAACAGCTGTTGTCCATCTTCCCGGCAAATGCACTTTAATTTCACACCATTGAGTCTTATTCTGTACAGTGTGCTGTCGACAAACTTGTACATACTTGACTGCCGGGCTACTTTTTCAGCTTCTTCTTGCTCTTCGGGAAGCTCTCCTGTCTAAAGGAAACGGACAATCTGCTGCGCCCATGCTGGAGCTTGTGGCTCGACAACAAGGACTAAAGGCATATCTGTTGCTGTGGGAACATCCGCTTCTACGGCAAGAACCTGCGGTTCGGCCGGAGCGTGATATTCCCCGACAAGCTTGCCGGAGCAAAACTTGTCGGGAGCGTCTGCTTCAACGAAACAAGCCATAAGGCTTGCCGGAGCAAACTGCTCCTCAGCACTCTTGGCATCGATCTTGAGGACCTTCTTGGCGGCGGCTTCGGGAAGCTCTGCCGGCAAGTAGTCATCAAAAACCAACTTCCTCTTCTTATTCTGTCCAATTGATGGTGTCACGGTGGTTGAGTCAGCTTGAGCACAAAGATCCCTGGTTCCACAGGCAACTTTAGTGCAGCGCACTTTGACAGGCCATCAGCAATGTCATTCTGAGCTCTTGGGATGTGCTCCATTTGTAGGCCGTCAAAGTGCTCTTCTAGCTTCCTCACTTCATCAACATATGCTTCCATTAACGGACTCTGGTAATTTTTGTTCACTTGGCGGACGACAAGCTGCGAGTCACCCCTTACAATGAGTTTCTTGATCCCAAGGTCGGCTGCGATTCTGAGGCCGGCAAGCAAACCCTCATACTCTGCAATATTGTTTGTTGCTTGCTCCTTGGGAAAGTGCATCTGGACTACGTACTTGAGGTGCTCTCCGGTGGGTGTGATAAGAAGCACACCAGCACCGGCGCCTTGCAGCGAGAAGGCACCATCAAAGTACATCAGCCACTCTTTGCTTGTCTCCTTGACGGGGATGCTCGTCTCTGGAATTTCTTCGTCTGGGGTTGGCGTCCACTCTGCTATGAACTCTGCCAATGCCCTGCTTTCGATCGTTGCAGTGCTCTCAAACATGAGGCCAAAGCTTGACAGTTCCAATGCCCACTCGACAATCCTGCCTGTTGCTTCTGGATTCTGCAGTATCCTCTTCAGCGGAAAGCGAGTGACAACTGTGATCTCGTGTGCCTGGAAGTAATGGCGCGGCTTTCTCGAGGCCATGAGAAGGCCGAAAGCAATTTTTGCACACCAGAGTACCTCGACCTAGCCCCCTGGAGAAGGGAGCTGACAAAGTAAACTGGGCGCTGCACCATCTTCTTCTGCACCTCCTTGCACGTCTGCGCAGATTCATCTTTGTCGAGACTAGAGCTTGTCGGAGAAGCCCCCTGCTTGTCGTTGGATTCACTTGCCGCGGTTGCCGGCTCATCGTCCGACTCCCTCTCCGCTACTAACGCAGCACTAACCACTTGATTGGTTGCCGCTAGGTACAGCAGCAACTTCTCTTGTGGCTTAGGTGCGACAAGTATTGGAGTGGAGGACAGGTACCTCTTCAAGTCCTGCAGCGCATCCTCCGCTTCCGGAGTCCATTTCATTGGACCTGCCTTTTTCAATATTTTGAAAAATGGCAGGGCGCGCTCAGCAGACTTAGAGATAAACCTGCTGAGAGCAGCCACGCAACCGGCAAGCCTTCGCATATCCTTGACGCGCTTCGGTGCTTCAATCTGCTCGATGGCCTTGATCTTGTCGGGGTTGGCTTCAATTCCCCGCTGAGACACAAAGAACCCGAGAAGCTTGCCGGAAGGGACTCCAAACACGCACTTCTCGGGATTGAGCTTGAGGTTGATCCTGCGCAGATTTGCAAAAGTTTCTTCTAAATCTTGGATCAGGGTAGCCTTGTCCTTGCTCTTGACCACTATATCATCCATGTAGGCTTCCACATTTCTGTGTATCTGTGGCTCAAAAGCGACATGGACCACCCTTGCAAATGTTGAACCAGCATTCTTCAACCCAAAGGGCATCCGTACAAAACAGTATGTGCCGCAAGGGGTGATAAATGCGGTTTTTTCCTCGTCCTCTTCTGCCATGAAGATTTGATGGTATCCTGAATATGCATCAAGAAATGAAAGCAAATCACATCCAGCTGTGGAGTCAACAATCTGGTCAATGCGCGGCAAGGGAAATGGATCTTTGGGACAAGCTTTATTGACATCAGTGAAGTCTATACAAAGCCTCCATTTCCCGTTCGCCTTGCGCACGACTACATGATTGGCCAACCACGTGGGATGGAGCACTCCTCTGACAAGGCCTGCTGCTTCCAATTTCCTGATCTCTTCTGCAATGAACTCTTGGCGCTCCACTGCTTGCTTCCTGACTTTCTGGTTGACGGGCCGAGCATGAGGACAGACGGCAAGGTGGTGCTCAATTACTTTCCTGGGAACACCGGGGATATCAGACGGTTGCCATGCAAACACATCGACATTCACCCGTAGGAAAGAAATGAGTGCGCTTTCCTATTTGGGGTCAAGTGTGGCACTGATGGTGAAGGTACCACCAGTCCATCCTCCTTGGCGGACACCTTCTTAGTCTCAGGTGGAGCTGCCATTGCCTTCTTACACTTGCCGGTGGAGCTTGATGGTGCGTCCTCGACGGTAGCGCAGCACTCCGAAGAGGTGCGCTTGCCGGAGTAGGAATCAGAGCTCTTGCCGGACTTGGTCTTCTTCTTCCCCCCGGGAGCTTCAGCGGCAAGTGTGTTGTGATCAGCTGCGGCTGCTGCTTCCCGGTAGATCTTGTCGGCGCAGATAAGGGCATCCTTCTTGTCGCCGGGGACAGAGATGACACTTATCGGGCCTGGCATCTTGAGCATGTTGTATGCATAGTGAGAGGCTGCCATAAACTTGGCGAGCGCTGGACGGCCAAGGATTCCATTGTAAGTCAATGGAAAATCGGCGACATCAAATGTGACCCTCTCAGTTCTGAAATTCAGCTCGCTGCCAAATGTGACCGGCAGCGTGATCTTCCCCTTCGGCTTGCTCCTTCCCGGGTTGGTTCCTTGGAATGTGCCGGTCTCTTCGAGCTCGCTGTCAGGGATCTGGAGTTTCTGAAGGACCACGGAGGAGATCAGATTCAAGCCGGCCCCGCCGTCAACTAGCATCTTCGTGACCTTGAGGTTGCGGATAGTTGGTGAAACCAACATCGGCAAGCACCCGACCGCAGTTACGCGATCAGGATGATCCTCAATGTCGAAGATGATAGGCGTGCTGGACCATTTCGGAGGCTTGCGTGACTCTACGGATGGTTCCGCTGCATTAACCTCCCGCATCCACTGCTTGAGTTGGCGGTGCAAAGTATGCAGAGAGGCGCCGCCGTCAACGCATAGGACCTCTGTGGCTTTCTGAAATTCCTGCTCATCGGCGTCATCATCATCCACGTCTTCATCATCGTCGTCGTCTTCGTCCTTGTCGCGGCCACGGGGAGGTCTGTCTCCTTGCCGCTGCTTGGTCTTGCCGCGGCGTCCTCCCCGGCCGGGACGTTTCTTGCCGGATCCACCAGTTCCTTCCTGGGCCTTCTCCTTGTCGCGCCGCTCGTACTCAGCTTTCTGTTGCTTAACAAGCTGTTCGACTTTCTTGCAGTTCTGGATATCGTGACCCTAGGTGCGGTGAATCTTACAATACTGCTTGCCGGAGCTGTCCTGCTTGTCGGCGGCCGCCACAGGCTGGGCCTCCTTGTTGGAGCCACCAGCTTTAGCTTCCTTGGCGCCACCTCCGTTGCCGGTCTGCTCGACAGCTAGCACTTCCTTGCCCTTTTTCCTTCTGTTGTTCCGCCGCCGGCCTTTCCTTGTCGGGGCGGCATCCTCACTGTCGGATCCTCCTGCTCCTGTACTCTCTCCGGGGAGCCTCCTCCCCTCTTCAGCGCGTGCACACTTGTCGGCCAGGGCGTAAAGCTCGCTAACGTCTCTGATCTTACACATCGCCATCTCCTCCCTCATCCTTCGGTTTCGCATGTTCTGATGGAACGCGCTGATGATCGCGACGGGGTGGACGTCTGGGATGTTGTGCTATACACGGCTGAATCTCTGAATGTACTTGCGCAGTGGATCTCCTTCCTTCTGAGCGAGCAGATGAAGATCGCTCTCTTGGCCATGTGGCTTGTGGCCGCCTGACGTTGGGCTTGAGTACCAGCGGGAAGTAGTTGGCAAGGATCTTGTCGTCCCGTCCCCCGGCAGCCTGCACCGCGATGGTGTAGATGCTGAGAAACTCCGACGGATGCGTCTTGCCGTCGTACTTCTCTGGTACGTCTGGTTTGAAATTCTTTGTGCTGGGCCACTGGACTTGCCGCAGCTCATGGGTGAACGCAGGACAACCTACCGCGTACGGCAGATCGCCTGGTTCCCCTGGCGCATGCATGTCAACAGAGGGCCTAGCGCGCTTGTCGGATTGACGTCACGCTTCTCTTCGGCGCTCGATGCGGGTTCGAGCGTCTTCTTGTTGTCGTTCATGAAGAACTTGGCGCTGGTCGCGACGAGCTCGTGGGTCCGACGACGCGGTGGAGCCGCTGTCGGGGTGGACCCGGCGAGTCGGCGATTTTGGCCTTCGTAGTGGAGAGTGCATGGAAGTCGCACCTCCCCCGGTCTTTTTGCCATTGGCTCGCGTCCGGCTGCCCTGCCGCGGCAGCGAGGTGCTTGGTTGCCGCGCAGTGTCGCCGTTGGCGAAGCCGATGAGGCTCTGGATAGTGGCCCTCCATTCGTCGGTCTTGTCCGCCGTCGGAGGATAGTCTAGGAGCAGTTGAGCTCGCACCAAGGCTTCTGCTGGAGTGGTGGGCGGCGGAGGTGAACGGTGCGAGGAGTGGGGCGTGCTCGGACTCCTAACCACGTTAGAAGGAGCAGTGCCCCGTCCAGGCGACCGTACTTCGCTCGAGCCAGCATGTTGACGTGCATGTTGGTCTTGAGCGCCACGAGAACCACCAGCTTGATCTTGGCCCAGCGGACGTATGGCGCTGCGAACGCCATGACGCTGCTGGTCCCGCGCCTCCTAAGAGGGGCGCGGTGCGCGCATGGACGCCGAGGTCTGTGCCGCCTTGTCCTTGGACTTGGCCGCACTGATGGCTCCCTCGTCGACGCCCATTCTTCCGCCGGTGTCCACTCCACCAGCCGCTTGCTCCGGAGGCGGTGAAAGTGACGCAGACGGAACAGCTGCCTCCGAATCCTTCTTCTTTGGTGGCATGTCGATGAAGACGATGAGGATTTAGCTCGCGTGCACGCCGGATCGGGTTCGCACAATCTCGACGCCCCCTACCTGGCGCGCTAGAGATGTCGGGGAAGCTGATCCACCAACACCTATGGGGACAGGGCCCCTTTCGGTTCGGAGGGGGGCGGAGGCCGCACAAAGAGCGGATCGAGGCGGTACACGCGAGCAGTTTTACCCAGCTTCGGGCCGCACGGATGCGTAAAACCCTACTGCTGCTTGTTTGTGTGTATTGAATTCTTGCTCAGGAGCGATGGACGCTGCCAGACTGAGCGTGAGAGTGTTCCTGATGTTTCGAATGAGTCGAACCTCTCTCTACGTTGCTCTTGGGCCTCCTTTTATACTTTCAAGGGGTCACCGACAGGTGGCAACGTAGACTAGAAGGGTAAAATGGAAAAGGATGCGGTAGGTGCAGCTACCGCTACTGTGGACACAGTGCACCCTACCTAACTCTGACGGCAGGGGACAAGGTCATTAAATGCCTGTCTGAGTTGCCTAAACAGTGCAAAAAGTGACCGTTAGGAGCGCCACCGTTTGCCACGATGGCCTTCTCTTCATCTCCGCTTGCCACCGCGTACCCCTGGCTGCACAGCCTCCTGCCACGTGTGCTTGGGAGAGTCCTAGAGCGACACGTTAGCAGGTGTGCTGGAGCGCAGGCACGAAGTGGGGGTTTCCCGCGGCAAGCTCCTTGCCGCGGTCATCGTCTTGTCGTGTTTGGGAGCTTGTTGCTCACCGGGCCTTGCCGGGACGCAGGGCTCGTCGCGGCAAGCTTTCTTGGTATGCCTTGAGTGGCCTTCCCGGCAAGCTCCTCTTGCCGAGGTCTTGTCTCTTCCCGGCAAGATCCTCTTGCCGGGGCCTGGGTTGGCCTTCCCGGCAAGCTCCTCTTGCCGGGGCCTTGGTTGGCCTTCCCGGCAAGCTCCTCTTGCCGGGGCCTTGGTTTGAGTACTTTGTTCTTGAATGGTCTTCAAGGGAACCACGGAGGGTCTTGGCGGTCACCCGGCAAGCCTTGCCGTGGGATGCTGCGACCGCCCTTGCACAAGTTCGGGGTACTAGGGTACCCCTACTCTAGTACACCGACACTACCTAAACGACATCTTGCCCACCTGAGGTATAACTTCTTGTACTGGTCCAGCTCCCCAGGTCGCTGTGTGCGGGTTTTCTTCTATGCGACTACTCCCCAGCTCCCCATGTATAGTAGCTAGGGTTCATCGGCTGGTCCAACATCACCTACTATTATAGAGGAAATGCCACTCGAAAAGTTGTCCTGATTTATGCCTCAGTGGAGGAATACATGTTGTTTCGACAAAAAGTACATGGTGGTTGTGCAGTTATTGTCCATATGCTCCTATTGCTGCTGCTAATCTAATACTATCACTGGTTAAATGAAGAAATGTTTTTTTCTCGGGTATCCTGGTTTAGTTCCCATCAAGATAATCATGATGCTTCTGTTTGTTGGTGTACTTTTCATTAATTCTTATTGACAATTGAGATGTCGTTGTTAATCTTGTAAAACAAAGTAACAACACTATATCCCTTTTTATATTTTTGGAAACAACGATGCGTATCTCCATACCCAGGCATGTCTTCCTCAATTTTAGTGGAACTGCACAAAATTGGATGGCCATTGTTGTTCCGCCTCATTGTCCTCTGCCACGTGGTTCTTCCTTCCTCGAGCTTGATTACTGAGAAGAAATAGACCACAGTGAGGATTTGTCGAACTTCATAGGTGCCTCACCCAAACTTGATGCCAAATGGATGATGCATCACCACGATGACCTATCGATGCTCATGGTTGCGCCTCATGGTTGCGTCGGCTAGTGAAGCTGATCGATTTTCACTAAAAAAACAAGTTGTCTTCCATTAGTGCTCTTTGCTTGTTACGCACAAAGATGATATCCTTCGTCAGTTCACCTTGGTTGTGTTGGAGACGCAGTCGTTTTTCATGTTGGTGCAATTTTATCACACAATTGGCTATGAACCAAATGTTTCCTCAAAGAAGGATCGACGATGGTACTAAGAGCATAAGTTTTGTATTGATTTCTAAGCCTTCTGACAACTTTGTCTCCGGCTCCACTATAATTTTATTTGTCCAGCTATTAACTTTGATTTAAAAAATGGTGTGGACTAAAAATCTGGATGGGCGTAGTAGCCCTCCATTTTTATTTACTCCACATATTAGATTTGACTGAAGTCAAACTTTGTAAAGTTTGACCAAGTTTAGGCCGAACACAACAAACCATAATTATTAGAGAGGGAAAATTGTTCATACTCTCAAACCTTTCCGATAATTGAAATTAAAATTCTTTATTTGTACACACTCTCACACATTTCCAATAATTTGGCGCATGTGTGGTTGTTCACTTAAGGGAGGGTAGTGTATCGCACGTGATGGACAGGAAGTATGACCAGGACGCGTGGATCGTTAGTTCATCGGAAGTAGTAGTAGTTTTCCTCACTGTACGTTAAATAAAGAGTTTTGTTTTGTACTTACACAATTTAAAACGATTGTTATGGAGAGAATAAGAAAACCACTCCACTATATATTAGTCATATACACGAGTACTATATGGACGCAGCTTCATTGACTTTAGTGCACCTGCCTTTGGGTTTATGACAGGTGGGCCCAAAATGTGGATGGCTCACCTGTCATACAGCCAAAAGCAGGTGCAGTTAAGGCGCCGGAGCTCAGTCTGTACTATAGTAGTATATATATAAGGTGGAGCCTCAGCGCTTGTTAGCTAGGGTTTGCACTCTCCACACTCTCGTCGCACTACATATATATATACATGCTGGAGGCTCAGTGTTCCTTTGCTAGGGTTTGCTATATTCACAGTCTCTCACCCTCTCTTCACCAGGTCTAAACAAGACTACATTGTCCTCTTGTCTCTCTCTCCCCCCCACAGCTGGTGAAGGAGGCGTCTGGATCCCGTCGCACTGGGAAGGGGAGGAGGTGCAGCGTTCACTCTATTGCCTTCGACGAGGGAGGCAATCCACTACCGACTGCGCTGTTCTCTTCCACCCAGCGCCTATGTGGGAGGGCCACCGACCCCTTCTTGCTCGCTATCGTACATAGTGTGGGCAGATCCGGTCTCCCGCTGCACGCCTTGCCACATCCCGATGACCCTAAGGTATAAGTTTCTTTGAAACCGTCGTTGTTCTAGCTGCATGTGGATCTTTTTCGATCTGTAGTCGAATCTAGGTCTTCGTTCAAAGAGTAAAGAAGGGTGCGGTGGGGTGGAGCATGAATCTAGGACATGGTTCAATGAGGAAAGGAGGGCCGGAAAGTAGTATAGACTGGCTATCCAGCCGCTTTGTTGGTCAAAAAGGGAAAAAGGGGGTAACCCAGTACACACATCTGTAAGGAACCGATCTCTTCATTGAAAAGGGAAAGAAACTGGGGGGTCAGGTAGTTTGTGCAGGACTAGATTTGCTGCCCTCACATAGGAAAAAGGTTCAAAGATAACAAATATGGGACCAACGCAGATATGCTGCTTGGCTACATACTCTACATCACACATTTAAATGTGTGGACGCACATGGTGCTAGCATGTCCCATACAACTATTTTGTTGTTGTTAATCTAAGAATGCTGCCGGAAAATTGAAGCAATGCCACTATTAAAAGTAAATTACATTTTTAACGAATGTTGTTTCAAGAGAATGTCTCTTTTAATATGAAGTAATGCAACCGTTTTAGAAATGCTACTATCCTACTTTGTTTTCCATCAAGATAAGTTAGATGCTTCTTTCTGTCACCGTTTGTTTCATCCTCCTTTATCGGCAAGTAATTCTTTCCCTTTTTGCCTCTGTTAAAATAGGGGTATCTATTTAACCTGTTGCTATTGCAACATTTTGCTTCGCTACGGAAAACACTTTGCTTGATTTCAGTGCAACTGCACAAAACGAGATTGGATTTCCTATTCGTGTTGGCAGATTCATAGGTGATCTTGTGTGCATCATGACAGGTTGGTACTTGCCTTCATCCACATGATTGTGCAATGTGTTCTGAGATGCTGTGCTACTTGTCTTGATACTGTTTTAAATAAATGTTGAATTGAAGCTATTGTACTGCTCTCTTTTCCCATTAAGTAGTGAACGAAAATGGTACCAACCCAGACATGATGCTTGTTGCTTTGTTACAACAAACTCTGCATCACCCCCTTTATGAGTAGATGGAAGCACATGGTGTTGTTGCGCCCACTCTCCCCTGGAACTGTTTATACTTTTTTTAATCTAATGACGATGGTAAAATTAAGAAATGCCACTCTCAGAATTAACTACCGAATCTTATTTCAAAACTGCAACACTTGTTAGGGATTGGCGGGATTACCATTTTTGTGGCCGCATGTTTCATCCTCCTTTATTAGCCAGTAATTGATTCATTTTTTCCTATGTTTAAATAGGGATATCTATTCAACTTGTTGCTATTGCGAGATTTTGCTTCGCTACGTGAAACACTTTGCTTGATTTCAGTGCAACTTCACAAAACGAGATTGGATTTCCTATTCGTGTTGGCAGATTCGTATTTTATGATGGTGGTCTCATGAAAGGTCAGTACAGGCCTTCATCCACATGATTGTGCAGTGTGCTTTGAGATGTTGTGCTACTTGTATTGGTACTATTTTAAATAAATGTTGAATTGAAGCTATTGTATTGTTGTCTTTTCCCATTAAGTAGTGAACAAAAATGGGACCAACCCAGACATGATGCTTGTTGCTTTGTTACAACAAACTCTGCATCACCCCCTTTATAAGTAGATGGAAGCACATATTGTTGTTGTGCCCACTCTCCCATGGAACTGTTTATGCTTTTCGTTAATCTAATGCCGCTGGTAAAATTAACTACTGAATCTTATTTCAAAACTGCCACACTTGTTAGGGATTTGCGGGATTACCATTTTTGTGGCCCCATGTTTCATCCTCCTTTATTAGCTAGTAATTGATTCCTTTTTTGCCTCTCTTTAAACAGGGATATCTATTCAACTTGTTTCTATTGCGACATTTTGCTTCGCTACATGAAACACTTTGTTTTAAGAGTGTTTTCTACAGTTCAACTTGAATGTCACACCGCCTACTTGGCTTAATTTTGGTGGAACTGCACAAAAGGAGATCGAGATTTCATATATGTGTTGGGATATGTGTCCAGTCTTCCTCTCGAGGTGTTTCAAATCTTGGTCAAGAAAGGTCAGTACCGACTTTCATCCACATGATGCTGCAGTGTGCTTTGAGATGTTGTTCTAATTGTATTGGTACTATTTTGGAGAAATGTTGAATTGAAGCTATTGAACTGTTGTCTTTTACCATTAAGTGAGCGAAAATTGTTCCAACCCAGACATGATGCTTGTTTCTTTGTTACAACAAAACTCTGCATCATCCCCTTTAAAAGTAGATGGAAGCACATGCTGTTGTTGCGCCCACTCTCCCCTGGAACTGTTTATGCTTTTTGTTAATCTAATGCCGCTGGTAAAATTAAGCAATGCCACTCTCAGAATTAATTAACTACTGAATCTTAGTTCGAAACTGCAACACTTGTTAGGAATGGTACTATCCTGCTTTGTAGTTCTTTCTACATGTTTAACCAAGGTATTGTTAAGATAATGTCTCTGTTAAAATGAATTAGTTGCATTGTTTTAGGAATGGTACTTTTCTGCTTTGTCGTTCTTTATACATGTTGAAACAAGGCATTGTTAAGATAATGTCTCGGTCAATATGAATGAATCACACTGATGGAGAATTGCTACTCTCCTGCTTTGTTTCCCATTAAGATAAGGTAGATCAGTAGATGCTTTTATTTTGGGAGTACAAGTCATCAACCGTTATTTCTCAGTAGTTGTTCCCCTTATACCTATTGTTGCTTACAGGAATATCAAAATTAAAGCTCGGTTTTATTCTGACTTCGATTTTAGTTGAACTGCACAAAAGGAGCTAATGTGTCCAAGGCAAACTGCTGCTTTACTGGGTCCAGTTGGTCATTCCACTTTACAGAAAGAAGCAGTCATTGTTTGTGCTACATTACAGAAGGAATAACCGAGAAGCTTTTACAGAGTATTATTAGACGCTGGTGACATGACTAGTTTGCAGAGAGCATTGGCAACTCTACAACACGTGGAGTGCACTAGGCAAAAAGTGCCCAAACAAGTACAAGAAGCCACGACAGGACTCCACAATCATAGGCATTACATATTTTGAATGGGAAAAGCTTGTCAAAGTTTAATCATTGATGTTAGCAACAAGACGTTAGTTTAATATATTGGAATTGGAAAACCTTGTAAAAATTTGCTCATTGATGTTAGCCAGAAGACATGCATTTGATAATTTTGAGTGGGACGCCCTTTGCTGTGAGCAGCGTCGATTGTTTTTCCTATTCCTGTGTTCAGTTTAGAAGTAAATAGTTACTCTGTTGAGATATTCCTGTGTTAAGAGTTTGTTCTGAATATTGTCTATGTAATGCCAGGCCTTGTGTTTGATTGCAAAGTTGAGCTTGGAATGTTGTGGCATGCGGCATCACGAGTTGTTCACCGTGCCTCCTGAGAATAATGCTTCGTATTGTCTTGCATGTCGATCTAATGCCAGTGATTTGCTTGTTAAGAAGATCATCCTCTTCTGTTATTTTCGTGCTTAAGAAGTTCATCATCTTATGTTTCATTCATAGCCTATACGACAAGTCGGGTAGGTTAGACGTAAAACCATATGATCTTCTGACCAACTCATCATCTTAGGCCGTGATTGGATCATCGTTTTCCAACCAAAACCGCTTGTAAAACTGATGCTTGTAAATAAAAGCAGATGGTCTCGGGCGAAGCGCTTGGTTGGTCGATTTCGACTAGTAAAATATACACTGGTCTCTCAAATTACACGCGTAACCCGCTGGTTTTACTTATACACCTCGGGCCCTCGGTTTTATTACACCTGTATTTTACGTGTTGTTTCCGATGACGAGTGAATTACACTTGTATGTTAATACAGGTGTGAAATAAACCGGAGTTCCCAAGCGCGGCCTTACCATTTCATGTCGTCTCAGTCTCTTGAAGGTGCTCGTAGGTGTCTGATGATCTTGGCTTCCTGAATGAGCAGCGGGCGTTGTATCAGACCATCTGTAGGGCCCGCGAGGCCCTCTCCGTCGTCCTTCGAGTTGTTGTGCTCGCCATGGCGCCGAGCATTGTTAACATCGTCAACGAACATGAGGATTCAGGAGATGACTTTATTTTGACTGGATGACAGTAGGGACCCACTAGGGCCATAGCGTCTAGATAACAGTAGCTATCGTATTTCATGAAAAAAACGTCCCCCCTGACTACTGGGACCCACTGGACAGGCCATCGTATTTCGAGAAAAAAATGTCCCCCCCTCTGTTAGCTCGGACCCACCGGAAGTGCCTCCTTATTACGCACAAAAAAATGAATACCCCCTGCTAGCTGGGACCCTCCTTGGTGGGAGGCTGACTTGTGGGCCTACTAAGTTGACGGGGACGGAGGGCTTTGTCAACTTAGTAAATATGAACGATTCTAGATCCAATGACCGTAGGATGTCCATCCAACAGCCGTAGTGCTTCTTCAACCTCTGGTCTTCTTGCTCCAGCCGCCCAAAGAAGCGCCGATCATGCCGCATGCTCCTGCCTCCCGTGGTCGCCTGTGCTGCCGCGGAGGCCTCACTGCCCCCTACTATTCCCACCGCTATCCAGGCCCTGCGGCGACGACAGCCTCACACCGCAGCCGAACGAGTGAACCCTCGTACTCCTCTCCGCGCGGGCTTCCATTGCCGCGTCTTCCCCGGCTCCGCGTCATCCCCTTCCTAGGCCTCGCTGTCGTCCACCGCCCTGGTGCTCTCGGCGCGGCGTGGTCAACGTGGTCAAGGAACAACTTCCATCGGTCGTGGACTGTACGTGGAGAGGCTGACAGCTGGGTCCACGGCCGCAGCAAGGAAGTGCCTCCTTATTACGTGGAAAATAATGATTCCTCCACTTGACAGCAGGGACCCATCAGACGGGCCATCGTATTCCCCCCTGACTGTTGGGACATACCAGCTACATCTTTGCCCGCAAGGAAGTGCGTCCATATTACGCGCAAAAAAAAACGATTCGCCCCCCTGACTGCTAGGACCCACCAGCTACATCTTCGCACGCAAGGAAGTGCGTCCGGGCAAAAAAAAATGATTCGCCCCCCTGACTGCTGGGACCCACCAGCTACATCTTCGCACCCAAGGAAGTGCGTGATAGTCGGGACCCACCTGGTTGAAGCATACTTAGCGTTGTCATTCTGGCCGCTAATGTGTACGTACATACTTGTCGATGTAGAGGCGCACACGTGTCGTAGTAGAGGCGCGCACGTGTCGTATTTTCCACGTACGTACAGTGTCCAGGGTGCAAGAAAGTAAATACCGCCACGTATGTACATACGGGCGGGGTCTCGAACACCTACTCGTGCATACGTACGGCCAGGGCTCGTGTACATGGCTGGATCGGAACGGAGAAACAACGTCATTGTCGTGTTCATGGGGAGCCAACCAGCTGGGTCAAAACGGAATGCATCGTCATGTTCATCTGGAGGGCTTGGACAGAACAGGCGATGGAAATGAGGCCTGGCGTACCGCAGAACGGAGGAAACGGCCTTGTGTTCGACCGGCCACGTTCCATACGGGATCCTGTTCATCGGGAGGGGTCTGGCATACCGCAAAACGGAGGAAACTGACTTGTATTGGACTTCCTACGGTCAAAACGGGGTCCTGTTGTTCGGGAGCGGTGTGGTGTACAGCAAAACCGAGGAAACGGACTTGTGTTGGAGCGCTACGGTCGAAACGGGGATCCTGTTCATCTGGAGGGGTGTGGCATACCACAAAACGGTACTCCACGGGATACATTTCATCTCCACCGTCGACCTCCTCCAGCATCCACGGGCTACTGTTCATCCACCGTCGACCTCCTCCAGCCTCCACATGCGACTGTTCATCCACGGGCTCCTATTCATCCAGCCTCCACCACGTGCTACTCCACCGGCTACTGTTCAACCACCCCTCTCCACGGGCTCCTGTTCAACCACCCCTCCACGGGCTACTGTTCATCCACCCCTCCACCGTCTACTGTTCATCCAGCCCTCCACGGGGTTGTCCTATTCATCCAGCCCGCCACGGGGTCCTGTTTATCCAGCCCCAACCGACTCGATCGATCGGGGTCCTGTTCATCCAGAGGCAACACCATGGGGTCCTGTTCATCCACCCCCACCGCTCACTGTTCATCCACCCCCTCCCCGCAACGCTCACTGTTCATCTAGAGGCAGCATCGATCGGCTTCAGTTAGCAGCAGTAGCGAAGGAATCGCTCGATCGAGTTCAGTTAACAGCCATCGGTCGATCGCTGGGGTTTAGTAACGCGTAGCCTGCAGTGCAATCGCTCGGGTTCAGTTAGAGCCCAATGCCTCGCTCGGGTTCAGTTAGAGCCCAACGCCTTGCACACACACATGCGTACGTGTACGAGAGGAACGCACATCGCTCGGCCCTGACCACCCACCGTAACCGGGAACACGCCGACATTTTCCTCGCCCTCACTTCTACCATGGTTTTTTTCATCATGGACGGACCAAAGAATGTCATGTAGCTACATCTCCGGCCCGCCCAGGATGAAAAGCCCATTTTCTCTCATGATTGTTTGTCATAGAAGTAGGAGCCCACCACATCTACGATGATACCAGGTTTTGTCACAATTATCGTCATAGAAGTGTCATAAGTATGACAGGAAAAAAATTCGTTCGGCCCAAAATGTCACGAATTTTTGTAGTGCACCCAATGGCGACGTGGGCCTGTAAGACACACAACAATGTTAGTAAAAGTTTTACAATGACTAGACTCGACTTCGGCCAAGGAGTTTGGAAGGGGGATTCCTACACGCAGTCGGCTCTGATACCAACTTGTGACGCCCTCGATTCACTCGTACACTAATTATACACGCAAACATGTACGATCAAGATCGGGGACTCACGGGAAGATATCACAAGACAACTCTAAACACAACTAAAAGACATACAAGCTTCCTATTACAAGCCAGGAGCCTCGAGGGCTCGAATACAAAAGCTCGAACATAAACGAGTCAACGGAAACAACAATATCCGAGTATAGACATAAGTTAAACAAGTTGCCATAAGATGGCTAGCACAAACAGGGATACATATCAAAGAGGCGCAGGCCTCCTGCCTGGGATCCTCCTAAACTACTCCTGGTCGTCGGCGGTCTGCACATAGTAGTAGGCACCCTTGAAGTAGTGGTAGTCGTCATCGGTGGCGTCTGGCTTCGGGCTCCGACATCTGATCACAGCAATTCGGTATACAGGGAAAAGAGGGAGCAAATCATCATGAGTACTCATCCAAAGTACTCGCAAGACTTACATCAGATCTCTACTACATATGCATCAATTTCAATAAAAAGGGGTAGTATCTCTGGACTAGACTTCATAATGCCAGGATAAGAGGGGGAGAAGTTAGTCCTATCGAAGACTACGCTTCTGGCAGCCTCCATCCTGAAGCATGTAGAAGAGAGTAGCAAGTATAGTAACAAGTGTCAACATATAGCATAATCCTACCCGGCGATCCCCCGCATCACCCGGTGAGAGAGAGATAACCGGGTTGTATCTGTCACTTTTCTAGGTGTGTCTTATTAAGCATCCGGTTTTAGTTGTAAGAGGTCGGAATACAACTCCAAGTCGTCCTGTTACCATGGACACGGCTATTCAGATAGATTACTTCCCTGCAGGGGTACACCACATTAGCCGATACGCTCAATCATCTCTGGCCGGACACACTTTCCTGGCTCATGCCCGGCCTTCAACACATCACGACCCTACCTAGGCTCAACAGAGAGGCCAGCACGTCGGTCTAAATCCTAAGCGCGTAGGGATCTTGGGCCCATCGCCCTTTGCACTCCTGCACATTGCGAGGGCGGCCCAGATCAGTCTGGCAACCTCCTTTACAAGGCAGGTGCTTACGCGGATCACCCGGGTGCGCGCCGCTCAGTCGTCGATGTCTGAAAGCTTCGGCTGATAATACGACGCTGGTTGCCCATATCTTGTCCCGCGTGGCGGTTAGTGCGTATGGGTCAACGACCAACTCAGATCAAATATCCAAACTCGTTAGGCACGTTATTTTGATGTAACTATGGACGCCGCCCATGGACCAGGCCCACCTCTCTCCTGGGTGGTCTCAACCTGCCCTATCGCTCCACCACAAAGTAACACTTGAGGGCCGTCCAGAACCCAGGCCCACCACTACCTGGATGGAACCACCTGTCCCTTTAGCCCCCACTTCCGAACAGTAACATAGTGTTAGTAGTATATAGTATATACCCGTGATCACCTCCCGAAGTGATCATGGCCCGATAGTATAACATGGTAGACGGACAAGTATGTAGGGCCGCTAATGGAAATCTAGCATCCTATACTAAGCATTTAGGATTGCGGGTAAGGTAACAATAGTAGTAATAAGGACAGACTATGCAACAGAATACGATCATCCAAAAAGCAGTAACAACTACACTACTGTAATGCAAGTAGTAGAGAGAAGGAGTAGGCAGTATCGGGATGATCAAGGAGGTTTTGCTTGCTTGGAAGCTCCACAGAGAAGGATGTGTCGTCAGGGGTGTAGCCGTCGTCAGGAGCAGCGGGGTCAGCCTCGAAGTCTATGGAGAGAAGAGGAGGTAGAAACAATAAATACAATGCAAACAGATGCATGATGATGCATGACAAGACAATAAGGAGTGCTAGGTGTGATCTAACGTAGTACTAAGCAGTACCGGCGAAGGGGGAAACATCCCAGAAAGTATTCTCGTAGTTTGGCATTTTCGGACAGATGAAACGGAGGGGGGCGGTTCCATTTTCGCTATGCTAGAGATGTGTGGCAGACGAACGGAGTGTGTATTCAGAATCATCATGTTTTTTTGAGAAACTTTCTTGTATAAAGTATTTTTATCTGAGTTACAATTTATTTTAAATTAATTTTCAAAGTTTTAACTCATTTTCTAAAATTAATAGATTTAATTTAATTCGAAAATATAATAACATTAACTGCTATGGGTAAACAGAGGTGTACCCAGTAGTTTGTACATGTGGCTGGCACGTGGGGCCCTGTTGACTGCCCAGTGAGCAGTCAACAATTGACTGCTCAATTGACAGGGGGCCATGTGTCATTGTCACATAATCCTAAGTAATAGATTAGTTAGTTTAGTTAGTTAATTAGGTTAACTAAGTTAGATTCATTAAGTTAATTAGTTTATTAAACCAAATTAGTTAAGTTAATTAATTCACTAAATAATTATTTTTTCTTCTAGTTCTTTTTTGTAAATTCCGTTTTTGTTTTTTGGGGGCTGGGCCCTAGCGGTCAGTGCCTGGGGGGCATAGCGGGCATGCGGGCAAACGGGTACGGGCGTCGGGCGAGCGAGGGGCTCCAGGGGCGCGGGCGGCGGCCATGCAGGCCGCGGCGGGCGCGGCACATGCGTGCGCAGCGGCGAGAGTAGGAGGCGACCAAGGTCAGGGGCGGCGCAGCAACGACTAGCAGTGGCCGCTGGGCTGGGCGGAGCGGACGTGGCCACAGGCGAGGGCGAGCGTTGCCGAGTCATGTGGGGAGGAGCAAGGGTCACGATTGCGGTCGACGACGATGGATGCCGTGCAGTGCGCGACAATGCGTGAGACGGCAATGCGTGCGTGCAAGCGAGCGCGCACACGTGGGTGGCTGCGGTGTGCAGTGGCCAGCGATGGTGCGGCGGGGGCACCGCAGAGGCACAGCCAAGGCAGCGCGGCGCGGGGCAGAGAGGCAGAAACGGCGCGGGACAGTTGGGGTGCAGTAGTGGCGAGGTAGTGGCAGCAACGCCCAAAGCGGGCTAGGGGGAGAGGGGGCGAGGCCAAGCGGGAGTCGAGGCGAGGCGAGCGCAGCGGCGTCTAGGCGAGGGAGAGAGGAAGGGGGTCCTCACGGTCGTTGAAGGGAAGGGGGCGTGGCTCAGTGTAGGCCGTCGGGGAAGGGGACGAGAAGGCGATGGGGCGGCGCCAGCGAGGTCCACGGGCGGCAACGACGACGGGATCGGGGACGGTTGCCCGATCCAGATCGGGGCAAGGGGAGAAGAGATCGTGGGGTGGGAAGGGGGAGTGGGGGATCGAGGGGCTAGGGTTTCTACAGGGTAGGGGTTATAGGCGAGAGGGGGGAGATGGGCCGGCTAGCCGGGCCTGGTGGGACTGACGAGGAGGAGGGGGGTTTCTGTTTTATATTTTCTTTGTTATTTTTGTTTTTCCTTTTCTTTTATTTATTCTTTTATGTTTTCTTTTAGTTTCTTTTTAAATTTAGTTTCATAAAAACTATAACTAGCACCTTATTTAGTATTAATAAATATGCTACTACGCTATTAATTTTGGGCAACTACATAAAATCGTTTAATATTTTATTAATTGTAAAAGGCATTTAATTAATTGTTTTGTTGTTGTTTTATTTATTTTAGAGCATTTAAACATTTTATAAAAATGTAGTTTCTCCACCATTATTACTTATGATTTATTTGTCACATTTAGAACATTTTAGTTTTGAATTTTGAAAACTGTATTTGTTTGACTTGATTTTGATTTTGAAGTTGAATCAATTTTGAATCAACGCGAGATTAACAACAGTGACATGGCATCATTAGTAGAGGGTTACTATAGCCTAACTATCCTGGCGTTACACAAGTTCATTGGTTGGTGTAGGTTGCTGTAAAATAGAGAACAATAACATGCAACAACAAATACCCAACAGTTGCCAAATATAAGTATTTTCTATGAGAGCAAGCAGTGATGGAACAACATAGCGAAGCTCCAAAGTTTTTCATCTATGAAGAGTTAGCATAATAAAAAGAATAACCATTGTAATTGTTTCGCGAGACATGCACATATCGAGTTGAAGAGATACACATGTACTCCTTCTGATGAGCATTATTTTCAGTAGCTTTCGAGGAATAAGCAACGCCATACTGCGAAGATTTTCATTTCCCCTGAAAGTTATTTCCCTACAAGGTAAGATTGGTTGTAATAGGTAGATTTTTAATAATGGATTTATAAACCCAAATTTTCTTCTTGGGTGACCCAATCCTGTAGTTAGTGCCAATATAACATGCAAACACTTTACCATTCTATTGTTTGAACAATTTGTAGCTAGTCAAGTGACTCATCATCATCAACATGAATGGATAGTCATATCCTGAGAGCAATGCAGGTTCGAAAGTTTTGCATTGAGATAAGTGCATTTTTCATCCCTCAACTTATCGCAAAGTGTGGCTTTCGTCCCTGAACACTTTTTTGGTGCAACTTTCGTCCCTCAACTCTGAATACCAGATATAGTTAGTCCCTGGCAGCGGTATCCAATAGTCAAACCTGGTTTTGACCTATTTTTTCAAAAAATTCAGTTTTGACCTTATGTGAGATAGTTTTGGTTACACCATCACTATAAGGTGGCATAGGGACGCATGTCATTGAGAGAAATCTCTCCCTCTCTCTCTGTGTGTGTCATGTCACCGATCTATTAGCGCTGCTCCAGCAAGTGACACGAGCAACTCCACCCGCTTGACATATCCACTTTGCGATGCAGAATGTTGCGATGCTACTCTAGGAGGCCGGTGATGGGAGCAACTCCTCCCGCTTTAGATGGTCAACGTGATACTTAGGATGAGAATAGGACAATCGGCGATGGATTAGATCTAAACCAACACAGGGGAGAGAAAGGAGCAAAATTCACCGAGATTCAGTCCCAAACCCTTGAGGCGTTCCCCATACAGTAATGATGTGATCAAAATCATGCCATGAAAATTGAAAACCAGATTTGGCAAAGCAATACCTATATCAGGGACTAATTCTACATGATAATTAAATGTTGAGGGGCAAAGGTTACACAAAGATGTGGTCAAAACAATGACATATAAAGTCAAAACTAGGTTTGACCCATGAATACCACTACGAGGGACTAACATACCTGGTATTAAGAGTTGAGGGACGAAGGTTACACCAAAATTAAGTTTAGGGACAAAAGCCACACTTTGCGATTAGTTGAGGGATGAAAAATGCACTTTACTATTTTGCTTTTGGCAGGAACCCAAACTGGCTATGGATATTGTTCAGGGGTCCTGTAAGTGCATTAGCCTTACAGTTTCTCTCAAAACCTAATCCTTCCATTCTGGGATTCCTGCAACTGTACCTGTAAACATTGCTCTCATATCATGATGAGGAACTTCAAAACATGAATGCTAATGGACTGTTGTTGCATTACCTGTACCTGCAACTGTTGTTGTAGTAATCTGTGAGCCACGAGGACTCAGCAATCCCATTACCATTGGTATCAAGACTACCAATGCTTAACGGGTATGGAATGGATAAATGGTGAGGTTGTAGCAAGCGACTAAGCATATGTGGTGGCTAACTTACGAATACAAGAATAAGATGAGAAACTACGCAAACAGTCGCAAACTAGTAATGATCAAGAAGTGATCCTGAACTACTTACGTTCAAACATAACCCCATCGTGTTCTCTTCTCGACTCACTCGAAAAGAGACAGTCACGGTGACACATGCGGTTGGTCTATCATAATGATCTAGTGTCAAGTTCTCTACCATCGGATATTAAAAATTCTCATCTATCACATAACCGCGGGCACGGCTTTCGAAAGATCAAACCCTGCAAGGGTGTCCCAACTTAATCCATCATAAACTCTCATGATCAACGAGGGGAAATCCTCCTCCCGAGACAACCCGATCAAGCTCGGAATCCCGGTTCACAAGACATTTCGACAATGGTAAAACAAGTCCAGCAAGACCTCCCGACGTGCCGACACCCTGATAGTAGCCGCGCGTATCTCGTCTCAGGCCACGACTGGATGAGTAGTCCGTACAAGTAAAACATGCCCTCGGGTTTCCCCGTGATGGCGCTGCAAGGGGCTCTACTTTGGAGCCAACACCATCAGCACTGGCCCCCTGTATTATGTTAAATTACTCCTCGGGTAGCGCTAACTCCCTATGCATCAAATTTAATATCATGTTGGTTATGTTGGGAAAATGTTAAAACCAATGTTGAGTCTTGCTGGAAGAGTTTTATTCAAAGCGAACTGTCAAGGGGGGCCCATAAACCCCGAACGTGTTAGGAACGCAAAATCAAGGAACATAACACTGGTATGACGAAAACTAGGGCGACAAGAGCGGAACAAAACACCAGTCAAAAGGTTGAGCCTTCCACCCTTTGCCAAGTATATATGTGCATTAATTAAATAAGAGATATTGAGATATCTCATGATATCTATGTTCCAACATGGAACAACCTGCAACTAGCAACACTATAAGAGGGGTTGAGTAAAGCGGTAACACAGTCAAACAATGGTTTGCCGGGATGGTGAAAAGGTTAGAGGTTGTTTCATGTCATATTGGGAGGCTTGATAAACAAGTGGTAGGTAGCGCAACATTACGATAGCATCAAGACAACTAGCATAACAAAGATAGTAGTGAGATCCAAGATAACGATATCTTGCCCAAAATCCCGCTAGCAAGAAGAACGAGTCCATGAAGAAGACTAACGGGCGTAGACGAGCCAAGCGTAGTTGAATGAATCCTCACAATCGCAAGGAAACATAAACTATCAAGAAGAAGCAAACAACATGATAAACATGCAAGCATAAACATGACATAATGCACAACCAAGCATGATGCACGTCCGATTTAATGAGTCATGGCATGGCAAAGTGCGAAAAGCAATACTACGAATTAAGTGAATCTCAATATGCAACGATTCTCGTTTATGCTACTCATCAATATTAAATGTTGGTTAACATGGCAAGAGGTGAGGCATAATAAAACTACCTATCTAGGCAAGTTTAAATGAGGCCGAAACAACAAACAACAAATCTGGAAAATCCCCATATGCATATTTTAAATTTGATACTGTTCTGACTAAAACATCATTTTAATGTTGTTAAACAGGAAAATAAAGTACACCATGTTAATCTATACATTTTTCTAGACAAGTTACATATATAGTTTATTTAAATTAGAGCTACGTTTATTTAGTTATGAAATAAACCATTTAGCATGTCATTAAAGCAAATTAAATGCAAACAACATTTTAAACAGGGATGAAAGTTGCATATTATGAATCTACACAAAATTCTAAGCATTTTACATATATAGTTTATCTTAATCCGATGCATGGATTTTTTTAGATATTTGCATTTTAAAACAATGGCATTTATGCAATGCAATGCACTGGATAAATGCTAAATTGCATGGGACAGAAAAAAACACATATATGGGCCGAAAGTAATGCACTATGGAAGCCCACCAACAAGCAGAACTGGCTCGGTTAAAAAAACATGACAAAGGAAAAAAATAAATGAGGCTCACTAGGATTAGATCCCAAGATCTCTCGGTGGGAATAAGGGAGCTAGCCATTATGCTAATTAGTGTGTCTGTGATACAAAGAAGAATCGGCCGCAGATGAACACTTCTCTTACGCGGCTGGGAACAAAACAACCTCAAAACAATAAGAAAAAAAAGGGGATTGTCTGGGATTTGAACCCCAAGATCTCTCGGTGGGAATAAGGGAGCTAGCCATTATGCTAATTAGTGTGTCTGTGATACAAAGAAGAATCGGCCGCAGATGAACACTTCTCTTACGCAGCTGGGAACAAAACAACCTCAAAACAATAAGAAAAAAAGGGGATTGTCTGGGATTTGAACCCCAGATCCCTTGGGTGTTGACGCACTTGGATGATCACATATATAGTTTATCTTAATCCGATGCATGGATTTTTTTAGATATTTGCATTTTAAAACAATGGCATTTATGCAATGCAATGCACTGGATAAATGCTAAATTGCATGGGACAGAAAAAAACACATATATGGGCCGAAAGTAATGCACTATGGAAGCCCACCAACAAGCAGAACTGGCTCGGTTAAAAAAACATGACAAAGGAAAAAAATAAATGAGGCTCACTAGGATTAGATCCCAAGATCTCTCGGTGGGAATAAGGGAGCTAGCCATTATGCTAATTAGTGTGTCTGTGATACAAAGAAGAATCGGCCGCAGATGAACACTTCTCTTACGCGGCTGGGAACAAAACAACCTCAAAACAATAAGAAAAAAAAAGGGGATTGTCTGGGATTTGAACCCCAAGATCTCTCGGTGGGAATAAGGGAGCTAGCCATTATGCTAATTAGTGTGTCTGTGATACAAAGAAGAATCGGCCGCAGATGAACACTTCTCTTACGCGGCTGGGAACAAAACAACCTCAAAACAATAAGAAAAAAAGGGGATTGTCTGGGATTTGAACCCCAGATCCCTTGGGTGTTGACGCACTGGGATGATCACATATATAGTTTATCTTAATCCGATGCATGGATTTTTTAGATATTTGCATTTTGAAACAATGGCATTTATGCAATGCAATGCACTGGATAAATGCTAAATTGCATGGGACAGAAAAAAACACATATATGGGCCGAAAGTAATGCACTATGGAAGCCCACCAACAAGCAGAACTAGCTCGGTTAAAAAAACATGACAAAGGAAAAAAATAAATGAGGCTCACTAGGATTAGATCCCAAGATCTCTCGGTGGGAATAAGGGAGCTAGCCATTATGCTAATTAGTGTGTCTGTGATACAAAGAAGAATCGGCCGCAGATGAACACTTCTCTTACGCGGCTGGGAACAAAACAACCTCAAAACAATAAGAAAAAAAAGGGGATTGTCTGGGATTTGAACCCCAAGATCTCTCGGTGGGAATAAGGGAGCTAGCCATTATGCTAATTAGTGTGTCTGTGATACAAAGAAGAATCGGCCGCAGATGAACACTTCTCTTACGCGGCTGGGAACAAAACAACCTCAAAACAATAAGAAAAAAAGGGGATTATCTGGGATTTGAACCCCAGATCCCTTGGGTGTTGACGCACTGGGATGATCATCTTGGCTGGAGGCATGTTTGCATTCAACGATGGGGGATTTGATCCCAGGACCTCTCGGTGGGAACAAGGGAGCTAGCAATTGCGCTAATTAGTGTGTCTATGATACAAAGAAGAATCGGACGCAGATGAACACTTCTCTTACGCGACTAGGAACAAAAGAACCTCAAAACAATAAGAGGAAAAAGGGGATAGTCTAGGATTTGAACCCCAGATCCCTTGGGTGTTGACGCGCTGGGATGACCAGCTCGGCTGGAGGCATGTTTGCGTTTAGTGACCTGTTGCGCCCATGGCGCAAAGGCCGGGAGCAAGCCAACTACTGAAAGAGTGTGCATCAAAATATATAGACACAGAAGGAAACATATGGAAATAAATATGGATTGATGATAGGTAGATGGTTGCTGGTGATACATGTTTCCTAAGAAGCTTATGAACGATCATTTACAATGTTATGAGCAAGGCATGTAGATAGCAGAGGTTAGACAGATGTATCGCTGAATGTATAGAACGATTTCTTTGAGGCAAGTTTTCATAGCTGTTGTTCTTCATGGCCCGCATTGCTCAGAGTAGAAATTCCTTTGATATCATTGTCCAGGCTCCAATAATACTTGTTTGTTTTCTATATAACGGCTTCTGATTATAAACTTATATCTTTAAATTTAGTACAAACTAAACTAAGTACAAAATATCGAGAGCAAATTTACCGAAAGTAGAGAAGAGATCTTATTTCTCAGATGTACTTCATAGCCAACCAAAATATGATCAAATAACATCAATGCCTAAACTGTAGTAGCATGCAGATATAACATCTTTTCGTCTCATAAAACAAAGAAAGTTCAAACCATACCATCTTAAATTGGTGTGAGCGCCTTGGCTTGCATCATCTCCTAGTTGACCTAAGCTACACATTTATTCTTTTGAGTGAGAAATTAGGTAAATAATTTTTGCGCTATGAATTTTCAATGTAAAAGAAGCCTAGTAGAAATTAGAGCATAATATTATGACATGTATAGAAAAAGTCATTAAATTAGATCAACACAAGAAAAATGACGGACCAAATACAAGATAATATTCTTTTCTCCCATGAATATGTTCTTCTAAATAGCTTTTTATTAACATCATAAGCACATGTTGAAGGAAAGTTTGAATTAGATCAACAAAAGCAAAATATCTATTGTGTAATATCTCATCTCTTGTAAAGACAAACCAACACCAATAGAAAGCAGAAATCTAAGACCATTTAGGTAAAGAGTTAACCGATTAATTGGGAAAGACAACAATGTAAGATCTCATGAGTTATAAAAATCCTGATCGAGGAGCACATAAACATTCTTGCATATAAATAAGTTTAGGGGTGGAAGTATTGGCACAAAATACGATTCAAATCATCCACATCTACTGTTTGTAGTACGGACACATAATACTTCTATAGGGAGAACAATATCAGGAGAATATAACTTACAACAAGCATACTTTCACAGTTGGTGGAAGATTCTTCTTAGATTTTTTGTCCTGTAGCACTATGTTTTTCGCATCATTGACAGTGGAGGGTCAAAGGGGTGGAAGTATTGGCAAAGACAACAAGGTCAAGCAAATAAGAAGAAGCACCGTGGTCAGGGTCGTGGCATCTTGCCCACTCCCGCTCCGCTAGGCCCGGGCTCCTCGTCCGCCCCGGGTCCGGTGTTCGGCCTCCCTCGCCCCCCGTGCTTCAATTGCAGGGTGGCGGGTCATGCCCAAGTCTCCTGCGTCAACCCTCAATGCTCTCCACTATAGAGGACAAGCAATTTCAGGGCGGTCAGGCAAACAGTGTCACGGGAAAATGAAGTACTTTCAAGGACTGCCATAGAATGTACCATGTTCACTAAAACGGTCATAGCCTTGTCATTCGGAGTCCGTGTCGGACCCACAATTACTCAAGCTACTCGCGGCGAGCATGCGAATCCAGAAAATACTTGCCGCGTGCGCTAGGAGGCCCGGAGTACCCTCAAATTTGGCCTTAAGCCGGACTTTTTGGCCCTCAAAGTCAAAGAACATCATTCGCCGCAGTTTCTCGGACAAGTTTCTGAACCCATTGGCACTTCCTTCTGAAGGAAATTCGAGAGAATATGTTGCTTATAGACATTAGCCCCAGTGGTAGGGACAAACATAGCTTTCTGCAGATGCTCTATGATCCTGGAAATCTCATTTAGCCGTAAATTAAAGAAAATCCAGCGGTTATATGCCTTATTCTCCTTGTTTTCGCCAGATGGCATGCTATAACTTGTGCGCGTGAAAGCCAAGAACAAAAATGCATTCCTGGCATCGGTCAATATATATGTGGAAACAATATCTCCACTATAGAGGACAGAAACTTTCGGGGCTGTCAGGCAAAAAGTGTCACGGGAAAATGAAGTACTTTCAAGGATTGCCGTAGAATGGACCGATGTTCACTAAAACGGTCATAACTTTGTCATTCGGAGTCCATGTCGGACACACAAGTACTCAAACTGCTCGCGGCGAGCATGCGAATCCAGAAAATACTCTCGGCTTGCGCAAGGAGGCCCGGAGTACCCTCAAATTCGGCCTAAAGCAAGACTTTTTGGCCCTGAAAGTCAAAGAACATCATTCGCCGCTGCTTTTCGGACAAGTTTCTGAACCCATTGGCACTTCCTTTTGAAGGAAATTCAAGAGATTACATTGCTCACATTAGGCCCCCTGGTAGGGCAATCTCATTTGACCGTAAATTGAAGAAAATCCAGAGGCTATATGCCTTATTGTCCTTGTTTTCGCCGGATCGCATGTTGTAACTCATGCGCGTGAAAGCCAAGAACAAAAATGCATTCCTGGCATCTATCAATATATATGTGGAAAAAATATCTCCACTATAGAGGACAAGAAATTTCGGGGCGCTCAGGCAAAAAGTGTCACGGGAAAATGAAGTACTTTCAAGGACTGCCATAGAATGGACGAATGTTCACTAAACGGTTCTAGTTTTGTCATTCTGAGTCCGTGTCGGACCCGCAAGTACTCAAACTGCTTGCGGCGAGCGTGTGAATCCTGAAAATACTCCCGGCTTGCTCCAGGAGACCCGGAGTACCCTCAAATTCGGCCTTAAGCAGGACTTTTTGCCCTGAAAGTCAAAGAACATCATTCGCCGCTGTTTTTTGCATAAGTTTCCGAACCCAATGTCACTTCCTTTTGATGGAAATTCGAGAGATTCTGTTGCATATAGACATTAGCCACCCTGGCAGGGACAAACATAGCTTTCTGCAGATGCTCTGTGATCCGGGCAATCTCATTTAGCCGTAAATTGAAGAACATCCAGCGGCTATATGCCTTATTCTCCTTGTTTTCGCCGTATGGCATGTTGTAACTCATGCGTGTGAACGCCACGAACAAAAAGACATTCCAAGGATCGGTCAATATATATGTGGAAACAATATCTCCACTATAGAGGACAAAAATTTCAGGGCGGTCAGGCAAAAAGCGTCTCGGGAATGAAGTACTTTCAAGGACTGCCATAGAATGGACCGATGTTCACTAAAATGGTCATAGATTTGTCATTCAGAGTCCGTGTCGGACCCACAAGTACTCAAACTGCTCGCGACGAGCGTGCGAATCCAGAAAATACTCCCCGTTTGCGCCAGGAGGCCCGGAGTACCCTCAAATTTGGCCTTCAGCAGGACTTTTTAGCCCTGAAAGTCAAAGAACATCATTCGCCACAGTTTTTTGAACATGTTTCTGAACCCATTGGCATTTCCTTCTGAAGGAAATTCGAGAGATTATGTTGCTTGTAGACATTAGCCCCCCTGGTAGGGACAAACGTAGCTTTCTGCAGATGCTCTATGATCCGGGCAATCTCATTTGGTGATGAGGACATGACTACCTTGAATACGACCAAAAATATTGCATACATGTATATTTGTGAGGTGATTTCTAATGCAAACTATGCAATAATTTAATTATGTCATCCAGGACAAAAATACATCACAAACTTTTGTGCCATGTCTAATTGCAGGTGTATGGGACATTTGTATAATCGACATATGAAGATAAGAGACAAAAAGGAATTTACTTGCTGTTCAAAAAGTTCTCTCACGTCACTTTTGGCCCAAGAGAAGATAGAGTCCAAGTCTCTCACGTTCTGGACTCAGATTCAGACTGCATAGACATACCTGACTCAAAACGTCAATAACGTTTTCATCCGGACTCCAAATTGGGTGATTCTTTTTTAGTTGGAAAATAGTTTTCGTGCAGTTTCCAACCCATTGGATTCACCTTGAAATTCATCCGGAGTGTTGAGTTATGGACAAAACAATCTGATGTTGCAGCAGAATCCGAGTCAAACTACAAGTCCAATGGTGTTACGTCACCTCCACTTGGGACCATTGGCCTTGTACGACCTAGGGTTAGTTTTAGGCTGCCTTGGGACTTCCTCCCACCTCCTTGGCCGCCACCCCTTGCTCCTATATAAATAGATCCGTCTAGTAGCTTTTCCCTTGGGATTTGTTTAGTTAAAAGTTAGCCAACGCAACTTCGTGTACTTCGTTTGTGTCCAATGACCAGACCAAGACCTCTTACGGATCCCCACCATTATCAATACTTCATCCATATTTGCAATATTCAGATTGCTTTATCATATTCTTGCTTGTTCTTCAATTGCTTGCAGGAATAGACCTTCGTGGTCAGGTTGATCGTGCTCCGGCATGGTCAATTTCCTTCCGGAGTTGGTTTAGCGATTGCTAAGGCGCAACGCCGTTGCACGTTTGTAGTCGGATCGTCAAAGTCGTCTGCACCAAATCGATACTTATTATCTCATCGAAAGATCGGGACACCCCGCCTCTATCAAGTGGTATCAGTTTTCATGTTGCTCGGTGAGAATTTCCAGTTATCCCCAGATTAGATTTATATTCATACTTATTGTCCAAGAAAAAGCGACAAAAAAAAGTTAGGTCTATTCATCCTTTGTCCTAGCCAGTCTGAGCCTTTGCAATTTTCTTTTCATTATTTGTATTATTGAATTCTCGGTTGCATCGTCGTGTCGAGTTGCTGGTCTTAGTGTCTAGTTCGTTTAGAGTTTCGAGTTCTGTTCATATTAGTCACGCCGCCGCTGCATCATTATTCCTTCCGTTGTCCACCATCCCATCCATCAATTTCCACCATGTGCTACCCACCGTTCATTGTCCTCATCATAGTTGAGGTCTTTCACATCTTCGCTTGATCCAATCTGCATCCTATCTATTTTGTTTTGGAAAGAGGGAGAGAGAAAAAATGAGAGAGAAAAAAAGTAAAAAAAAAGTCAGAGAAAAAAAGAGAGAAAGAAAAGGAAAAAAAGTGTGAGAAAAAAAGAAAGAAGAAAAAAAACAAAGTTCGGATCTATCTAGACTCAATCTCGTAGCTGAATTCGGATTGGAATCTGTTTTGTGCACTGCTCAGTAAAACAGGCATAACTTCCTCATACGTAGTCCGTTTTGGCTCCGCGAGTACTCAAATTAAAGCTAGTGATGAGCCGCATCTAAATAGTTTTAGAAGCTTGTTCAATATTTGGCACCTCAAAATTGGCTTCTAATAGGTCTTTTTGCCCTCCGAACTTTGCGAACACAGCTTGTTCCAGTTTTTCAAGCCAATTTTAGAATTTTTTGACTCCTCATATCAACTCGTAATTGAGAGATTCTTTTTGCATTTGAAAGCTTGAGTTAGTAGCATTCTTTGAAAAAAGTTATCAGAAAATTGGCTCAAACTTTTCAAGAGGAAAGTTGGAGAGAGAGTTGTTGTATATCCCGCTTGATAGTTGTTTTTCATCATTATCTTTACTGCCGTTGTGATCTTCACTTATATCTTGTTGTCTAGAGATACTTAGTATCCTTCATTGATGCTAGTTGTGCTACGCCGTGACATCATTAGTGTTCTAGGCTTGCGTCTCTAGTACGGTCTAGCCTAAGACCAGCACAGTATCGTCGTTGAGCGTTTATTCAACATTGCATCTTTGAATTGATTCTTGCTAATATTTTGCTACCATATATAGCCAATCCAGCTCCACATATTTCTACACCGTGTATACGTATGTTTCCCTGGCAATCACTTTACACAATCTTCAGAGTTACTTGACACCGCTGGTTGCTTGTCACCACCTGCCGCATGGTAAGAACTTGTAAGATATTGATATTTGCTTTACTGTGAGCACTTTACAACCACATCCTAGTAGTTCATAGGAACATTATTCTAGAATTTTGTTTGCTGTTTCTACTAATCATGACAGGTTCCGGAGATAGAAGTTCTTGGACAACTGTCACACCCTAGCTAGTTCATGCATTAGAGTGTTGCATCATGTCTATTTTTCTCAACAGAAACTTGAAATGGGGATGACAGAACCCCCAGCCCCCTTTGAAACCAACTAGGGTTTACTAAAAATATTTTCAATGAACCTGAAATGCCCTTCTAAAATGTCCATCATTTTTATCTTGGTTCAGAACCTCTGCCAAAAGTGGTGCTCAATTTTCTAGGTCATCCTAAGGTTTTTGAATTAAATCATAAGTATTTGAGTTTGGGCATTTAAATTTTATAAATTATTTTAAATGCTCAAATAATCCCAAACTAAAATGTTCCATGCTGGATATATTCCAGTTAGTGGCCATGAGCAGTTTGGTGATTTTTGGAGTTGTCTAGGTATTTTTAGAAAGTCCACAAAGCTACAGAATAAAAAAAAGATAGATAAAAAGAGAGAGAGGGAACTAACCTGGCAGCCCACCAGCCAGCCCACCTAGCCGACCCAGCCCAGCAGCCGCTCCAGCGAGCTGCTTGCCTTCGCCAGGCAGCCAGGCAGGTGCTCGACGGCGGCACCAGCGTGCGCCACGCAGCTGCCCGTCGCCCTGCTTCCTCCCCTCGCCTCTCTGTTGGCCTGGATGAGCTCCACGTCGTGCCCCGAACCCCCTGGACACCTCACTCGCTCACCTGCCTCTCTCCCTCGCTCTCCCACGCCATGGCCGACGCCACCGCAGCCGCACCGTTGTTGTAGTCGCGCTCTCCGTCGTTCTTGCATCGTGCCGTCGTGTCCAGGAGCTCCACCGCCCTCCTCTTCTTCGAGATAGCCGAGCCCCGAGCGCTCGCCTGCCCCGAGGCCTCTACACCGACCTCGCCCGACTCCGCCATCGCCGGAGATCCCCTTCGCCGTCGCCGCCGCACCAGCTCGTCCCCGACCGCGTCGTCTGCTTCCTCGAGATCGCCGTGAGCCCAGCTACCTCTCCCCCCTTTCCTTTTTCGCTCTCGAGCCCCGTAGCGACTGCACAAAGCTCACTCGCACGCACCGCCGCGGAGCTCGTCACCGACGTGACTCCGGCCACCCACTGGCCACACCACCATGTCCAACGCACGCACCGCACACGCAGGAACCCGTAACACCTCCCCACGAGCCTCGCCGTGCCCCGTAGCTTCGGGTTCATCATCACCCGAACTCCAGCGACCGCCAAAGTCGTCGCTGGTGCCGTTTCCGGCCACCCCGAGCTCAACCAACACCACCAAGACCTGCGGCTTGCTCCCAGCTACACGTAGATGCCCTCCGCGGCTCTTTTGGTCGCCGGAATGCATAAAACCACTCTCGCCGCCGCGTTCGGCCTCGCCGGCGGCTAAACGTCGGTGAGTTGACCCCACTGACCCCTCGTTTGACCTCGGGTGGGCCCAGTTTGACCCTCCTGGGTCAATGACAGGTGGGGCCCAGCCCTGTTAACTAATCAGGATTAGTTTTAATTAATATTTAGTTAAACTAATTACACTAACACACGGGACCCACTAGTCAGGGTTGACCTGGACTGTTCCGTTGACCGCTGACATCATCCTGACGTAATGCTGACATAATAATTTATTTACTGGAATTATTATTACACAGGAAATTCCAGTAAATACCACAAACTTTAAAAAATCATAGAAATTAATCTGTAACTCCAAATGCAAAGTTTTATATATGAAAAATGATCAGAAAAATCCAATCTATCCATCTGTACTGGTTTCATGCATGTTTAAGCAAGCTAAACTGATGTTTAGTGCAGAACAAGATAAATCACTTAAAAGGGTCATTTATGAGTTTGAAACTTGAATCTTTGATTCAAAATGGTTCAAACCCATCTGGTCTTAGTTGCATTAGCCCAATACACTCATTTTGCCATGTCTCATGCATGCATCATATTGTTGCATATTGTTTGGTGATGTTTGTGTATCGGTGCTCTTTGTGGCAGGTTCTGCCTCCGAGGAGTACCACGATTACCCTAACGAAGAACAATATCAGTGCATCGACCCTTCAGGCAAGCAACCAACCATTTGATCATATCGATACAATCCCATGTTCTCGCTTCTGCTCTCTTTTACTGCATTAAGACAACGCGTTTCAAACTGCTGTGTGCTACGGTAATTGAACCCATTTCCTCTGCATGACCTGTCATTGCCACAGTAACTAGATGAAACCCACTAGCATGTGTAGGAGTTGATTGAGCCATATGTATGTGTTGTTCCTACCTTGCTATGCCTGCTATGCTTAGAGTCGTGTCAGGTCTAGTTCATCTGGGTGATGGGCTAGAGTGAAATGATCATGCCGGTAATGAGAGTGATGTGGTGAACACGATTTGGTAAAGGTATCGATGAAAGGCCATGTAGGAGTACATGGTGGGTTGTTTCATTGAAGCCGACCTTAAGCACTGAGATCTGTATGTGTGATTTAAGATTCAGCTACTACCATGCATTGGGCCCTGAAATATGACCCCGTTCGACTTCTTATTCACCCTAGTCCTCTGTCCAGGAGTTGCAAGTAGTTTCTGGTGTTTGTAGCTTACTGGAGGCCGTTGGCAGCGCTGACCCACGGGGTGGGCTGTGATGCGGTAGGTACGTGATCGGGAATACCGGGCACCCGTTAGGTGTCTCGGAACCCTGTACACATCGTTCGGGGCCGTATGTGGAACCCCGGCCGGACTCCCTGCGGATGGAACCTGAATAGGCGATAAACCTGGACTAGAGACTTAGGTGTTTAGGTAGGTCGTGGTCTACACCCACGTCGGCTTTTGCTTGAAGTCTGCCGAGCACATGTCGTGCGCACACACTAAGTGGTGGACACATGTATGAAGAAGTACACCCCTGCATGGTTAACATGATCTATTTGAATAGCTGCGTCCGCGGTAAAGGACTACTTGGTTGCCTATACAGTTCATAGACAAGTAAATGGATACTACTAAAAAAATCTCAAGATAAGCGTGAGTGCCGAGGATGGCTCTTCCGTAGGATGACGGAGGTGGATCCTCGGTGGAGTATTGAAGTGGTGTGTAGTGGACTCGTGTGCACAAAACCATTTCAAGTTGGTGTCTCGTAGGATAGCTTAGCCAAGAGTCAAAGCTGGCTTGCTGCAATAACCCCACCAACCCTTCTTGATAATGTGCATGTATGTAGGATCTAATGTAAGTCTTGCTGAGTACCTTTGTACTCATGTTGCTTTAATTTAGATTTTTCAGAAGACGCTGCAACCCCTTCTGATGGGTTCTTCGTAGACGTTGACATCGATGAGTAGACTGAGGCCCAGGTGGTGATCCTGAGCTTGTGAAGGACCACGTAGTATAGCCAGGCTTTCCCAAGCCTCTTTTATTTTACTAGTTGTCTGTACTCAGACAAGTTACTTCCGCTGTTGGCTTGTATGTCTGTATGACTTGAATGCTGGGTCGTGTGACCCGTACTTGTGTGTATGATATGTATGGCTCCCTGAGCCTTTAAATAAAGTACTTGTGCTGTAGAGTCATGTTGTGATGCCTTGTTGTATTTGCACATATCGAGCATATTGTGTGTATGATTGAAATGCTTGGTATGTGTGGGATCTGACTATCTAGTTGTTTATTCTTAGTAGCCTCTCTTACCGGGAAATGTCTCCTAGTGTCTCCACTGAGCCTTGGTAGCTTGCTACTGCTCCGGAACACTTAGGCTGGCCGGCATGTGTCCTTCTTCGTTCCTGTGTCTGTCCCTTCGGGGAAATGTCACGCGATGGATACCGGAGTCCTGTTAGCCCGCTACAGCCCGGTTTACCGGAGTCCTGCTAGACCAGTGCTACAAACCCGGATTCACTTGCTGATGACCGACACGTTCGATGCTGGGTCATGGATGCCTGCCCCTGTAAGTCTGTGCCACTTTGGGTTTACGACTAGCCATGTCAGCCCGGGCTCCTTACCATATGGATGTTAGCGGCACTATCATATACATGTGCCAAAAGGCGCAAACGGTCCCGGGCAAAGGTAAGACGACACCCGTGGGAATACCGTGCGTGAGGCCGCAAAGTGATATGAGGTGTTACATGCTAGATCGATGTGGCATCGAGTCGGGGTCCTGACAGCGTTGGCATCAGAGCCGGACTGCCTGTAGGTTCTCCAAGCCAAACTGGTCGATGTTGAGTCTAGAAATGCTTTAGTTATATGTAGGGGAATTGATTGTGGGATGGAACGTAAGGCTCTTTTTACTTCTCTATCTCATGACATTCTGATCTGAGTCAGTCTATTCTTCCACCGGGGGTTAAGGAATTAGGATCTCCCCTCTCTATCAGGTTCATGTGTTACTAATCAGTAGTACCTTACAGGTTGATGGATACAAGCCTAGTTCAGTTCTACTACCCCATTATGTTGCTAAGATGGACCCAGAACCTTGATATGATGTTGTTGAGTGTCTATGAAATTCTTTGCAAAATGCCTCAAAATCCTTTTGAGCATTTACATCCGTTATGTTGTCCAAGTTCTGCCAGGAATCTTAATGTTTTGTGTTTATCATGTTCCAGATGGCTTCCCGTCCTCAGAATCAAGTGGTTCGTTTGACTCGATGTCTAGATGTACCCGGCCATACTGCCATGTTGGTCAGGGTAATGACTGAGGCAGGGTACCGTTGGTATCCTAAGTACACGGTCAAAGAGCAATTCCGAGACTTTAATCAAAGTCAATATTTTTGCACTGTCAGGATATTTCCATCCTATCCTGGATCTACCGAGCCCCTCCACTGCTCCTATGGACTCGGGGTTACTATTGAGATGGCTATGCAGGATGCTGCCTACTCTATGATGACCATCATGCGAGTCAGGACTGGCCTATTTCGGGACTCCGACTTCCGGTATATGCCAGCTTCACTCCCGGGAGCACAAGGGTATCTCCAGGCTATCTATGCTGACTCCACTCAGGAGGACTCACTAACCCGCACCACTGCACAGTTGCTTGAAGACAAGGACCATGAAAATCGGGCCTTGAGACTGGAGCTTTTCAATACCCGTGCTGATCATTGGGCCACTTTGACTCGGTTTGCACCGGCTGTGCAAGCTGGATATATGGATATGCGAGATCTCTATCCTGTGAGATCTGCTCTGCTAGACATGATGGATTGGCGTGATGTAGGAGGCATCACCCCACCTCGTGGTCCCCGCAGGCCACCGTTTGTTGGTCCAAGACCTCATCCTAGCCCCTATGGTCCACAAGCTCCACGGGACCGACTGTTTCCGGATGATCACGTTGAGCTTCCAGGCTATGGAGGTGACTTCTATGAAGACTACTACGGAGCTGTCTGAGTTAGTAGTAGTATCACTAGTATCGTACTAGTTGTATCGTCCACCGTCCTGCGTGACTCGTGGGATATGACTTAGCTTGTACCGCCTTCCGGAGGTGTAGAAAAATAATGTATAGGAGCTTGGAATGCCTCCGATGAGATGTAATCCTCTTTTCACCGTAGTAGTACTTTGTTTGGTTTTGTACTAAACCTTGTATGGTGTGTATGACGATGGAATAAAAGAAGCAGTTTCTGTATCTACCATGTCATACGGATGATCATCTTACATTCCAAGTTATCCATTACATTCTACATTTCTATGCCAGAATCCTACCATCCTGGACTAAACCATTGTCTTGTTTTCCTAGGATGGTTAACACCCGCACCAACCCTGCTCCCCCAGAGCAGGCCGAAGGCAGCAGAGTTGGGGAAACAAACCTGCCTCACCCTCCTTCTCTGGCCGAGGTTATGCTGGAGGCCGAGAGAAACAAGCGGGAGACCAACCGTTTGTTGGAGCGCATCGAGCAAAACACGGCACACCATCAGAGGAATAACTTGGTGTCACTCAGTGATTTCATCAAGTTACATCCACCCACTTTCCACCACTCCGTCGAGCCCCTCGACGCTGATGACTGGCTTCGCAGTATTACTCACAAGCTACGCTCTGCACTCGTAGCTAAGGCTGACAAGGTCACATTTGCTTGATATCATCTTGAAGGCCCCGCTAGTCTCTGGTGGGAGAACTATGGAGCCATGCGCCCAGTGGGCCAGGTCACAACTTGGGCTGAATTCAGCGAGGCTTTCCGTGAACATCACATTCCGGAGGGTCTTATGGACCGTAAACGTGAGGAGTTCTGCAGTTTCACTCAAGGCCGACTCTCTGTGGATGCATACAGCAGGGAGTTCGGTAACCTAGCACGGTATGCAACTGAGGAAGTTTCCACTGATGCCAAGAAGAAAGCAAGGTTCCGCAAGGGACTTAGCCCTGAGCTTCGCCGTGACCTCCATCTGCATGAGTGCACATCTTTTCAGAAGCTTGTTAACAAAGCCATCAGTGCTGAGTCTGGTCAGACTGATTATGAAGCAACACGCAAGCATGGCTGTGACATGGGTTCCTCATCTGGTGCTGGTCCTCAGAAGCGCCGGGTGTGGGTACCTAACACTGCCCTGCCACCCAGGTTCACACCAAGGCCATCCTATCAGGCGCCTCGTCCAGCTCAATAGTTTGCACCAGCCAAGCCCTATGGTGGTCCAACCAACAATGCTCCTCCACGCACCAGCTCGTGACATGCTTCAAGTGTGGGGAATCGGGCCACTACCTGCACGAGTGTCCCCAGACCAACCCCAACCAATCTGGAAAAGCTGTTGGCTGTGGCAAGCCGACAGGGAAAGCGTTCTACGCCAAGCCGGCCACCACTGCACGTGGCCATGTCAACTGTATCTCTGCTGAAGAAGCTCAAGAGGATCCCAACGTTGTTCTCGGTACGCTCCTTGTTAATTGCCACCCGGCATCTGTTCTTTTCGATACTGGAGCATCTCATTCATTCATATCCGAAAATTATGCTCGTTTGCATAACACCGCATTCTGTGACATGCCGTCCACTATGGAAATTTCCACTCCTGGTTCTAGATGGCAAACCTCTAGAGTAAGCCATGGAAATTGAAATTCAAGTCGACAGACTTGTTTTTCTCGCATCTTTGATAGCTCTCAAATCTTCGGATATTAATATCATCTTGGGTATGGATTGGATGTCAGCCCATCATGCCAAGATTGATTGCTTCTCTAGGACTGTTCAACTCACCCATCCTTTGGGAAAGATAGTCAATGTCTTGACCCGAGTAGCCAAGCGACAGCTATTTTCTCTTAACGCCAGTCCTTTGCCAGACCTCGAAGACGTTCCGGTAGTCCGTGACTTTCCGGATGTCTTTCCAGAAGAATTGCCAGGTGTTCCACCTGACAGAGATGTCGAGTTCGTAATAGATCTTATTCCAGGAACTGTCCCAATTTCTAGAAGACCCTATAAAATGGCACCACTAGAACTAGCCGAGCTTAAGAAACAACTCGATGAGTCCTTGAAAAAGGGTTTCATCCGTCCTAGTTCGTCTCCATGGGCTTGTCCCGTCCTCTTTGTCAAGAAGAAGGATGGTACGGATCGGTTGGTTGTAGATTATCGACCAGTCAACCTAGTCACGATCAAGAACAAGTATCCGCTCCACAGGATCAACGACCTGTATGATCAGCTCGCTGGATCCTCAGTCTTCTCCAAAATGGATTTGAGGTTGGGCTACCATCAAATCAAAATCAGGAACGGGGACATTCCTAAAACGGCCTTTGTTACTCGTTATGGCCAATACGAGTACACCGTCATGTCCTTCGGTTTAACCAATGCTCCAGCCACTTTCTCTCGCTTAATGAACTCAATCTTCATGGAGTATTTGGATAAATTTGTCGTGGTTTACCTCGATGATATACTCATCTACTCCAAGAACGAAGAAGAACATGCCGAGCATCTAAGGCTAGTGTTGATGAAACTTCGAGAGCATCGCCTTTATGCCAAGTTCTCTAAATGCGAATTTTGGTTACCAGAAGTGACCTATCTAGGACATGTAATTTCTGGTAAGGGTATTGCTGTCAACCCCGAGCGAGTTCAAGCCGTCCTTAACTGGACTCCACCTGAATCGGTCAAGCAAGTTCGGAGTTTCCTTGGCTTAGCGAGCTATTGTCGCCGCTTTGTCGAGAACTTCTCCAAGGTTGCCAAACCTCTAACTGAACTCCTCAAGAAAGGTAACAAGTTCGAATGGACTCCACAATGTGAGCACAACTTTCAGGAACTGAAAAGACATCTGACATCTGCTCCCGTACTGGTACCACCAGATTTCTCTAAGGACTTTGTTATCTATTGCGACGCCTCGCGACAAGGACTAGGTTGCATTCTTATGCAAGATCGTCACGTAATTGCTTATGCTTCACGGCAATTGCACCCACATGAGGAGAACTATCCTACTCATGATCTAGAGCTTGCAGCTGTAGTCCATGCACTCAAAACCTGGCGACATTACCTCCTCGGTAATCGTTGCGAAATCTTCACTGATCACCAAAGTCTGAAGTACATATTCACCCAACCGGATTTGAATCTCAGGCAAAGACGTTGGGTTGAGTTGATCACAGATTTCGACTTAGGGATAACTTACACCCCTGGAAAAGCCAATGTCATGGCTGATGCACTAAGTCGTAAATCCTATTGTAACAATCTGATGTTACAACAAAGTCAACCGCTCCTCCATGAGGAATTTCGGAAGCTTAATCTTCACATCGTTCCTCAAGGATTTCTTTCCACCTTGGTGGCGAAACCTACTCTTACGGATCAAATTATCGCTGCCCAAAAGCGAGATAAAGGAATATCTAGAATCAAGGAGAACATTGCTAGCGGAGGTGCTAGATGTTTCTCCACAAATGATCATGGTGTTGTGTACTTTGAGAACCGTTTAGTGGTTCCCAAGAACCAGCATCTACGGCAGTTGATCCTTAAGGAGGCTCATGAATCCCCTCTCACCATTCATCCCTGTAGTACCAAGATGTATCAGGACCTACGCCAGAGGTTCTGGTGGACTAGGATGAAGAGAGACATTGCTCAGTTTGTTGCTAGTTGTGACGTCTGTCGTCATGTAAAAGCAGAGCATCAACGGCCTGCTGGCACCCTTCAACCTTTAGCTATTCCTGAATGGAAATGGGATAAAATTGGTATGGATTTCATCACCGGTTTTCCCAGGACCAAGAGAGGGAATAACGCTATCTTCGTCGTTGTCGATCGTCTTTCCAAAGTAGCCCATTTCTTGCTTGTTCGCGAGAGTATAACCGCTAGTCAACTAGCAGACTTGTACATCTCCCGAATAGTATCCCTCCATGGTGTTCCACTGGAAATTAACTCGGATCGAGGAAGTCTCTTCACCTCTCGATTTTGGGAAAGTTCCCAAAATGCTATGGGAACCCGCCTTTCCTTTAGCACTGCTTTTCACCCTCAATCAAGTGGTCAAGTAGAACGTGTCAACCAGATTCTAGAAGACATGCTCCGAGCTTCTGTTATCTCATTCGGAATGGATTGGGAGAAATGCCTTCCATTTGCTGAATTTGCTTATAACAACAGCTATCAATCTAGCTTGGGTAAAGCCCCTTTTGAAGTTCTCTATGGACGAAGGTGTCGAACGCCTCTTAACTGGTCAGAAACCGGGGAAAGACAATTCTTTGGCCCGGACATGATCCAGGAAGCAGAAGAGCAAGTTCGCATTGTTCGTGAAAAGTTGAAAACAGCCCAATCTCGTCAAAAGAGTCAATATGACCGAAAACATAAGGCTATGACTTTTGAGGTTGACGAGAAGGCTTACCTTCGGGTTACTCCTCTGAAGGGAACCCATCGTTTCGGTATCAAAGGCAAATTGGCTCCTCGCTACATTGGACCCTTTCGCATTCTCGCTAAACGAGGAGAAGTTGCCTACCAATTGGAACTACCTCCGCATCTCTCCAGAGTCCACGACGTCTTCCACGTTTCTCAACTCAGGCGTTGCTTCTCGGATCCTATCCGTGGAGTGGACCACGAAACGCTTGATCTTCAAGATAATCTCATGTATCGAGAGTACCCCGTTCATATCCTCGATCAAGCCGAGCGTACCACTCGACGTCATAATATCAAGTTTCTCAAGGTTCAATGGTCGTACCATTCTGAGAAGGAAGCAACTTGGGAAAGGGAGGATCGTCTTCGACTTGAGTACCCCGCCTTCTTTCCGGAGGAACCTAAATCTCGGGACGAGATTCTTTTGAGTGGGGGTGAGTTGTCACACCCTAGCTAGTTCATGCATTAGAGTGTTGCATCATGTCTATTTTTCTCAACAGAAACTTGAAATGGGGATGACAGAACCCCCAGCCCCCTCTGAAACCAACTAGGGTTTACTAAATTTTTTTTCAATGAACCTGAAATGCCCTTCTAAAATGTCCATCATTTTTGTCTTGGTTCAGAACCTCTGCCAAAAGTGGTGCTCAATTTTCTAGGTCATCCTAAGGTTTTTGAATTAAATCATAAGTATTTGAGTTTGGGCATTTAAATTATATAAATTATTTTAAATGCTCAAATAATCCCAAACTAAAATGTTCCATGCTGGATATATTCCAGTTAGTGGCCATAAGCAGTTTGGTGATTTTTGGAGTTGTATAGGTATTTTTAGAAAGTCCACAAAGCTACAGAATAAATAAAAAAGATAAATAAAAAGAGAGAGAGGGAACTAACCTGGCAGCGCACCAGTCAGCCCACCTAGCCGGCCCAGCCCAGCAGCCGCTCCAGCGAGCTGCTTGCCTTCGCCAGGCAGGCAGGCAGGTGCTCGACGGCGGCACCAGCGTGCGCCACGCAGCTGCCCGCCGCCCTGCTTCCTCCCCTCGTCTCTCTGCTGGCCTGGATGAGCTCCACGTCGTGCCCCGAACCCCCTGGACACCTCACTCGCTCACCTGCCTCTCTCCCTCGCTCTCCCACGCCATGGCCGACGCCACCGCAGCCGCACCGTCGCCGTAGTCGCGCTCTCCGTCGTTCTTGCGTCGTGCCGTCGTGTCCAGGAGCTCCGCCTCCCTCCTCTTCTTCGAGCTAGCCGAGCCCCGAGCACTTGCTTGCCCCGAGGCCCCTGCACCGACCTCGCCAGACTCCGCCATCGCCGGAGATCCCCTTCGCCGTCGCCGCCGCACCAGCTCGTCCCCGACCGCGCCGTCTGCTTCTTCGAGATCGCTGTGAGCCCAGCTACCTCTCCCCCCTTTCCTTTTTCGCTCTCGAGCCCCGTAGCGACTGCATGAAGCTCACCCGCATGCACCGCCGCGGAGCTCGTCACCGACGTGACTCCGGCCACCCACTGGCCACACCACCATGTCCAACGCACTCACCGCACACGCAGGAACCCGTAGCACCTCCCCACGAGCCTCGCCGTGCCCCGTAGCTTCGGGTTCATCATCACCTGAACTCCGGCGACCGCCAAAGTCGTCACCGGCGCCATTTCCGGCCACCCCGAGCTCAACCAACACCACCAAGAGCTGCGGCTTGCTCCCAGCTACACGTAGATGCCCTCCGCGGCTCTTTTGGTCGCCGGAATGCACAAAACCACTCTCGCCGCCGCGTTCGGCCTCGCCGGCGGCTAAACGCTGGTGAGTTGACCCTGCGGACCCCTCGTTTGACCACGGGTGGGCCCAGTTTGACCTCCATGGGTCAATGATAGGTGGGGCCCAGCCCTGTTAACTAATCAGGATTAGTTTTAATTAATATTTAGTTAAACTAATTACACTGACACACGGGACCCACTAGTCAGGGTTAACCTGGACTATTCCGTTGACCGCTGACATCATCCTGACGTAATGCTGACGTAATAATTTATTTACTGGAATTATTATTACACAGGAAATTCCAGTAAATACCACAAACTTTAAAAAATCATAGAAATTAATATGTAACTCCAAATGCAAAGTTTTATATATGAAAAATGATCAGAAAAATCCAATCTATCCATCTGTAATTGTTTCATGCATGTTTAAGCAAGCTAACCTAATGTTTAGTCAGAACAAGATAAAGCACTTAAAAGGGTCATTTATGAGTTTGAAACATGAATCTTTGATTCAAAATGGTTCAAACCCATCTGGTCTTAGTTGCATTAGCCCAATACACTCATTTTGCCATGTCTCATGCATGCATCATATTGTTGCATACTGTTTGGTGATGTTTGTGTATCGGTGCTCTTTGCGGCAGGTTCTGCCTCCGAGGAGTACCACGATTACCCTAACGAAGAACAATATCAGTGCATCGACCCTTCAGGAAAGCAACCAACCATTTGATCATATTGATACAATCCCATGTTCTCGCTTCTGCTCTCTTTTACTGCATTAAGACAATGCGTTTCAAACTGCTGTGTGCTACGGTAGTTGAACCCATTTCCTCTGCATGACCTGTCATTGCCACGTCAACTAGATGAAACCCACTAGCATGTGTAGGAGTTGATTGAGCCATATGTATGTGTTGTTCCTACCTTGCTATGCCTGCTATGCTTAGAGTCGTGTCAGGTCTGGTTCATCTGGGTGATGGGCTAGAGTGAAATGATCATGCCGGTAATGAGAGTGATGTGGTGAACATGATTTGGTAAAGGTATCGATGAAAGGCCATGTACGAGTACATGGTAGGTTGTTTCATTGAAGCCGACCTTAAGCACTAAGATCTGTATGTGTGATTTAAGATTCAGCTACTACCATGCATTGGGCCCTGAAATATGACCCCGCTCGACTTCTTATTCACCCTAGTCCTCTGTCCAGGAGTTGCAAGTAGTTTCTGGTGTTTGTAGCTTACTGGAGGCCGTGGGCAGCGCTGACCCGCGGGGTGGGCTGTGATGCGGTAGGTACGTGGCCGGGAATACCGGGCACCCGTTAGGTCTCTCAGAACCCTGTACACATCGTTCGGGGCCGTATGTGGAACCCCGACCGGACTCCCTGCGGATGGAACCTGAATAGGCGATAAACCTGGACTAGAGACTTAGGTGTTTAGGTAGGTCGTGGTCTACACCCACGTCGGCTTTTGCTTGAAGTCTGCCGAGCACATGTCGTGTGCAGACGCTAAGTGGTGGAAACATGTATGAAGAAGTACACCCCTGCAGGGTTAACATGATCTATTCGAATAGTCGCGTCCGCGGTAAAGGACTACTTGGTTGCCTATACAGTTCATAGACAAGTAAATGGATACTACTAAAAATCTCAAGATAAGCGTGAGTGCCGAGGATGGCTCTTCCATAGGATGACGGAGGTGGATCCTCAGTGGATTATTGAAGTGGTGTGTAGTGGACTCGTGTGCGCAAAACCATTTCAAGTTGGTGTCTCGTAGGATAGCTTAGCCAAGAGTCAAAGCTAGCTTGCTGCAATAACCCCACCAACCCTTCTTGATAATGTGCATGTATGTAGGATCTGATGTAAGTCTTGCTGAGTACCTTTGTACTCATGTTGCTTTAATTTACATTTTTCAGAAGATGCTGCAACCCCTTCTGATGGGTTTTTCATAGACGTTGACATCGATGAGTAGACTGAGGCCCAGGTGGTGATCCTGAGCTTGTGAAGGACCATGTAGTATAGCCAGGCTTTCCCAAGCCTCTTTTATTATACTAGTTGTCTGTACTCAGACAAGTTACTTCCGCTGTTGGCTTGTATGTCTGTATGACTTGAATATGGGTCGTGTGACCCGTACTTGTGTGTATGATATGTATGGCTCCCTGAGCCTTTAAATAAAGTACTTGTGTTGTAGAGTCATGTTGTGATGCCTTGTTGTATTTGCACATATCGAGCATATTGTGTGTATGATTGAAATGCTTGGTATGTGTGTAATGCCCCGGATCCGATGCGCCAGGTGCCTGCCAGTTATTCACCGTCGTTGCCATGTCATTTGCTTGCGTGTTGCATTTTATCATGTCATCATGTGCATTGCATTGCATGCGTGTTCGTCTCATGTATCCGAGCCTTTTCCCCGTTGTCCGTTTTGCAATCCGGCGCTCCTATGCCCTCCGGCGTTCCCCTTTTGTCTCCTGTTGTGAGTGGGTGTTAAACTTTCTCGGAATGGCCCGAGTCTTGCCAAGCGGCCTTGGTATACCACCGGTAGACCGCCTGTCAAGTTTCGTGCCATTTGGAGGTCGTTTGATACTCCAACGGTTAACCGGGTAACCGTAAAACCCCCTTCTCTTTGCAGCCCAACACCCCTTCCAAAGTGGCCCAAAACCCATCTAACCCCCCTCCATGCTCTCGGTCGTTCGATCACGATCGCGTGGCCGAAAACCGCTCCTCATTTGGACTCTCCTAGCTCCCAGAATCTATAAATAGGTCCTCCCCTCCATTTTTCGCGGACGAAACCCTAGCCTAGCCTCTCTCTCGCCCGCCGGACACGTCGAGCCGCAACCGGACATGTCCGCCGCCCTCAGCCACGTCGCCCCGGCCAATAGGACGCCGCCACGTCATCGTCGCCGCCGCCCGCAGCCAATCTCCTCCCGCCACGTCGCTCCCGCCGCCGTATCCACCGCGCGGGCCCGCGAGCCCAGATCCGGCCCGCGGGGCCCGAGCCGCCGCCCGCCGCCGCCCGTGAGGATCCCGCCTCCGCGCCCGAGGCCGCCTCCCCGCCGGCAACCAGCGCCTCGCCGCCGGCGACCTCCCGGGTCGCGCCGCCCCTCGCCACCTCTCTCCCTCTATCTCTCATCGCCCCGCCTGAGTTCACTTCCTCCTGCAGGTGTTCCGCCGCCGCCGGAGCTCTTCAGCTCGCCGCCGACGCGCCCTGGCCACTTCCGGCCTCGCTGCCGCCTCGGCAACGCCGGCCTTCGCCGCCCCTGCCTCCCCTCATGCGGGCACGGGGAGGACGACGAGCGCCCGTTCATGGGCCACGATCGCCCCTCCCTCCGGCCCAGCGCTTCCCCGCAGGCCCAGATCTGCCGGCCCGCCTACCTCCTCTCCACTCTGGGCCTCGGCCCGCTTCGGTGAGCAGCCCGCCTAAATCCCGCTTCGGTCACATTTTAGTATTCCCGCGCTCATCCGTTTTTTTTCAGAAAACGATTAAGTCCCAGGATTTTTTGTAATTTTCATGCCATGTTCATCATGCTGTATCTCTGCATCCGTAGCTCCATTTCGTGCGTGTAATATGTCAAATTGTTCATCTCGACGAGTACATCATTTCATTCCATTGCATGATATTTATTTGAGGTCATCTTGATGCCTGAATCATCGTTGTAAGAGTGCTTCATGATGTTTTCTGCTGTCTGTTAACAGAACGAGCTCTTTTGTCATTTTTGCCATGACTGATGTGTGAATCCTATGAGGTTGATGTCTACATGTGTTTCGAACTAGGCTATGTCTTCTTTACAGAGGTGCTTACCATGTATTTTTGTCATCAATGTGGTGACTAGAACAAGCATGTAAACTAGGCATCATGATGTTGCTGATTTTAGTCCCTGTTCTGCTGTAATTTTGATGCCATGTAAACTTGATGCTACAGAGAGATCCTTGCATATTTTGAGATACTTCAGTAAGGGTGTTTTGAACATGTGGTTATTGTCTATCCATTCATGACCTTGGTTGAAATTATGGAGTAGTCTAGCATGTCATTTTCGTGCTCTACTTTTGCTTCAAAATGTTTCCTGGCAGATTGTTTACATGTTATTCAATTTGGCGAAGCTTGCTATAGTTGATCCTTGCATGATATGGACTTGTTCTTGACTTAGTTTGTTTCACAAACATGTCTTATTGATGATTCTATGCTTATCTTGTCATGCAATGACTTGTGGTGAGTGTATCGAGCTTGTTAAGTAGTGTTCATGATGTTACTGTTTTGCTAGGCTGAATCTGTTATTTCGTGATGCTATATAAACATGCTTCTACTAATCATTCTATGCATAATCTGGACATGTTCTATAAACATGTTTTGATCTACATGTCATCCTCTATCCATCCATGCCCCTGTTAGCATTTATAGCTTGCTGTAGCTTGTTCATATCTTGCCCCAAAGTTGCTTGAAAATGTTGTTGTCAGCCTGTTAACATTAAGTTCACTTGTTCCCATGTGTTTTCCTAGTGATCAATGCACCCTATGACCTTACTATTGCCATGCTTAGCTTCACAAATATGTCTTCTTACAGTTGGTAGCCTTGCCATGCCATGTGTTGCTCTGTAGTGAGTTGCACAAGCTCATTAACATGCCTTCATAATTATGTTCCTGCCATGTTTGAATCTGTTTAATAACTTGCTATGTTTACGTGGGTGCCATCATATTTTCTGATCCTTTTTGGCTTATGGTCAGTAAGGGTCTTTTGATCTATGCATTTAGTAGTTTCATGCCATACCTTTTTTTGCCATGATAAGTTCCTGTAACATATTGTTTGATAGCTCTAAACATTGCATTGTGATGATATTTTCTGCAAAGTCTGAAATTGTTATAACTTGCAATCTTATCATGTGTGTTTGAGCATGTTCTAGTGATTTCTGGAGTTAGCTCAGTGTTCATGTTTTGTAATGCTTTCCTTTACATCATGCCCATGCCTTTTGTTATTATGTTGAGGTGCTGTAGCATGTTGTTTTGATGCTTGCAATATGCCTAGTTGCTGTTTTGGACAGCTTGTCCTTTAAACTTGTATGGAGTGTATGTGTTTGAACCGTTGCTCCGTTTTGAGTGTGCTCTATATGAAACTTGCTTAGAATTGCATATGGTTTCATATTATCATGTTGCATCCATGTTTTGGAGTGTTTGCTTGATGTTTGAGTGCATTTTGCATCAATGCCATGTTTAACTTGTTTTGCTCATATCTTCTAGACCGTAGCTCCGAACTAAATGAACTTTATATGTAACTTGATTAGAATCTCATGTAGATCATCCTTGTGCATCTTAACTTGATGTTTAACTACTTGACCATAAGGTTTATTCAGATCTGGACCAATTTCGAAATATGCATATGAGGACTTACCGGAATTGTTATATGTTGTTCCCGGCCTCATTTAAACTTGCCTTGACGTGTTGCTCTTGTTTGCATCATCTCTTGCCATGAGTAGCTTCATGTAGTCTTGTCATGCATCATGCTCGTGTGTGCGTCATGCCTTGTTCATGTGTGGTGTGTTTACCTTGTTGTATGCTTCTTTTCGATAGTTCCTGTTTTGTTGCGATCGTGAGGATTCATTCGTCTACGGTAGGTTCGGCTTCATCCGTTCGTCTTCTTCATGGACTCGTTCTTCTTCCTTGCGGAATTTCAGGCAAGATGACCGCTACCCTGGATCTCACTACTATCATTGCTATGCCAGTTGCTTCGTTCTATCGCTATGCTGCGCTACCTATCACCTGTTTATCAAGCCATCCCAAATTTCCATGAACCTCTAACCTTTGACACCTTTCCTACGCAAACCGTTGTTTGGCTATGTTACCGCTTTTGCTCAGCCCTCTTATAGCGTTGCTAGTTGCAGGTGAAGTTGAAGATTTCTCCATGGTGAACAGGATTTTGGTTGGGATATCACAATATCTCATATATTATTAATGCATCTATATACTTGGTAAAGGGTGGAAGACTCGTCCTTTTGCCTAGTGTTTTGTTCCACCCTTGCCGCCCTAGTTTTCGTCATACCGGTGTTATGTTCCCGGATTTTGTGTTCCTTACGCGGTTGGGTGATTTATGGGACCCCCTTGATAGTTCGCTTTGAATAAAACTCCTCCAGCAAGGCCCAACCTTGGTTTTACCATTTGCCTCACCACCACCTACCCTTTCCCTTGGGTCGGCCAACCCAAGGGTCATCTTTATTTTAGCCCCCCCGGGCCAGTGCTTGTCTAAGTGTTGGTCCGAACTGAGCAGCCTGCGGGGCCACCTCGGGGCAACTCGAGGGTTGGTTTTACTCGTAGCTTGACTTATCCGGTGTTGCCCTGAGAACGAGATATGTGCAGCTCCTATCGGGATTGTCGGCGCATCGGGTGGCTTTGCTGGTCTTGTTTTACCATTGTCGAAATGTCTTGTAAACCGGGATTCCGAGTCTGATCGGGTCTTCCTGGGAGAAGGTCTATTCCTTCGTTGATCGCTAGAGCTTGTCATGGGCTAAGTTGGGACACCCCTGCAGGGTAATAATCTTTCGAAAGCCGTGCCTGCGGTTATAGGCAGATGGGAATTTGTTAATGTCCGGTTGTAGATAACTTGACACGAGATCCGAATTAAAACGCATCAACCGCGTGTGTAGCCGTGATGGTCTCTTTTCGGCGGAGTCCGGGAAGTGAACACGGTTTCTGGGTTATGTTTGACGTAAGTAGGAGTTCAGGATCACTTCTTGATCATTACTAGTTGACGACCGTTCTGCTTGCTCTCTTCTCGCTCTTATTTGCGTATGTTAGCCACCATATCTTGCTTAGTCGCTGCTGCAGCCTCACCACTTTACCCCTTCCATTCCCTTTAAGCTTTGCTAGTCTTGATACCCATGGTAATGGGATTGTTGAGTCCTCGTGGCTCACAGATTACTACAACAACAGTTGCAGGTACAGGTTATTCGATGATCATGACGCGAGAGCGATGCTTGCTTGCGTTGAGTTCTTCTTCTGCTTCTTCGATCAGAGGATAGGTTCCAGGTCGGCAGCCTGGGCTAGCAGGGTGGATGTCGTTTGAGTTTCTGTTTGTGATTCATCCGTAGTCGAATGATGCTCTGATGTATTGTGATGTTGTATTCATGTGGCATTGTATGCCTTATTTATGTATCCCCATCTATTATGTAATGTTGATGTAATGATATCCACCTTGCAAAAGCGTTTCAATATGCGGGTCTATCCTTGGTGGGACCTTCGAGTTCCTTTTGGATAGGGTCGCATATTGGGCGTGACAATGTGTGGGATCTGACTATCTAGTTGTTTATTCTTAGTAGCCTCTCTTACCGGGAAATGTCTCCTAGTGTCTCCACTGAGCCTTGGTAGCTTGCTACTGCTCCGGAACACTTAGGCTGGCCGGCATGTGTCCTTCTTCGTTCCTGTGTCTGTCCCTTCGGGGAAATGTCACGCGATGGATACCGGAGTCCTGTTAGCCCGCTACAGGCCGGTTTACCGGAGTCCTGCTAGCCCAGTGCTACAGCCCGGATTCACTTGCTGATGACCGACACGTTCGATGCTGGGTCATGGATGCATGTCCCTGTAAGGCTGTGCCACTTTGGGTTTACGACTAGCCATGTCAGCCCGGGCTCCTTACCATATGGATGCTAGCGACACTATCATATACGTGTGCCAAAAGGCGCAAATGGTCCCGGGCAAAGGTAAGACGACACCCATGGGAATACCGTGTGTGAGGCCTCAAAGTGGTATGAGGTGTTACATGCTAGATCGATGTGGCATCGAGCCGGGGTCCTGACAACAACGGACACATCTTCACCATCACGAGAGTTGGGACAACAAACACAAGCATACGGTCAGGTTATGTCTTTACCATCATTTGAGGGTAGATTTAATCCTGCTATTTATCTAGCTTGGGAGCTTGAATTAGAAGAAGTTTTTAGTCACCATGATTTTTCTGAACTTGAGAGAGTACGAGCTACCACTAGAGCATTTACTGGTTTTGCTTCTGTTTGGTGGAGTGTACATTGTAAGAAAAACATTGATAACCAACCCACAACTTGGAAAGTTTTGAAAGCTGTAGTGAGACAACAATTTTTTCCTCCTTGCTATCGTCGTGAATTGCTTCACAAATTGGAACAATTAAAACAAGGCCGTAACACTGTTCATGCTTACTACCAAGAGTTCAAATCTTATATGCATCATTGTGACATAGAAGAATCTAGGATGATACAATGAATAGATTTTTTGGTGGTTTGAACCATGATATCCATGCAAGATTTCACTATATTCCTTGTTGCATTACTGGTATGTATGTTCGCACTTGTACCTTTGAAAGACAGATATAGGAGGACGCATTGGGTGACTCCAACAACTACTATTCCAGTTCATGCTCACCACCGCAGGTTGGTTTCCTCCACCGTTGCACCTACTAGAGCAGCCCCACCTCAGATTATGAGCGCGACATCATCTCAAGTGTATGGTGCATTGTCAACACCCGTACCTACATCAGCTACGTCTTTGCGACAAGGTAACAATAAAGATATTGATGATATAACTTCACATGAGAATGATGCATCCCTAGTTAACTTGAATGCATCATGCGTTGAGTTACCTGGTGATTTGAGCACATCACCTATTTTAGAGAATCCTGATACTGTCATGACTGTGTCGTGTGATCAAACAACTGAAATAACAACAATTTTAAGTGCACCCATTGAATTAACTGTTGATGCAAAAGAATCAATGTTTAATCATTTTGATATGACCTCTAATCTTGGTGATGATTCTGTGTCGAATGACTTGTTGCATGTTTGCTTATTTAAGCATGTTGTAGCATGCAAATTTGATGCAATTAAGGTTTATTCACCAATGTTGGGATGGTTTAATGATGAACATTGTCAATCTTTTGAAATGAATAAGAGCTTCACTTATATGTGCAAACTGAGTTGGAATATTTTCATGCCTTCTACTTCTTGTGATAATGTTTTGGCTTTAGATTTTATGAACTATGCAAGTTACTCATCTATTCATGTGTCATATGTGCAAAAATCAAGGGAAGTAGAAATGGATGACATATACATATACAACATGTACACCTTGTCCCTTTTGTTAGCCACATTTCAGATTAAGCAACGCCGAGGACGGCTTTGTTTTCAAGAAGGGCAGGATGATGAGGACATGACTACCTTGAATACGACCAAAAATATTGCATACATGTATATTTGTGAGGTGATTTCTAATGCAAACTATGCAATAATTTAATTATGTCATCCAGGACAAAAGTACATCACAAACTTTTGTGCCATGTCTAATTGCAGGTGTATGGGACATTTGTATAATCCACATATGAAGATAAGAGACAAAAAGGAATTTACTTGCTGTTCAAAAAGTTCTCTCACGTCACTTTTGGCCCAAGAGAAGATAGAGTCCAAGTCTCTCACGTTCTGGACTCAGATTCAGACTGCATAGACATACCTGACTCAAAACGTCAATAACGTTTTCATACAGACTCCAAATTGGGTGATTCTTTTTTAGTTGGAAAATAGTTTTCGTGCAGTTTCCAACCCAATTGGATTCACCTTCAAATTCATCCGGAGCGTTAAGTTATGGACAAAACAATCTGATGCTGCAGCAGAATCCGAGTCAAACTACAAGTCCAAAGGTGTTACGTCACCTCCACTTGGGCCCATTGGCCTTGTACGACCTAGGGTTAGTTTTAGGCTGCCTTGGGACTTCCTCCCACCTCCTTGGCTGCCACCCCTTGCTCCTATATAAATAGATCCGTCTAGTAGCTTTTCCCTTGGGATTTGTTTAGTTAAAAGTTAGCCAACGCAACTTCGTGTACTTCGTTTGTGTCCAATGACCAGACCAAGACCGCTTACGGATCCCCACCATTATCAATACTTCATCCATATTTGCAATATTCACATTGATTTATCATATTCTTGCTTGTTCTTCGATTGCTTGCAGGAATAGACCTTCGTGGTCAGGCTGATCGTGCTTCCGGCATCGTCAGTAACCTCAGGAGATTGGTTTTGCGATTGCTAAGGCGCAACGTCGTGCACGTTTGTAGTCGAATCGTCAAAGTCGACTCCACAAAATTGATAGTTATCATCTCATTGAAAGATCGGGAACCTCGCGTCTATCATTTGGCCGTAAATTAAGGAAAATCTAGCGGCTATATGCCTTATTCTCCTTCTTTTCCCCAGATATGCATGTTGTAACTCATGCGCGTGAAAGCCAAGAACAAAAATGCATTCCTGTCATCGGTCAATATATATGTGGAAACAATATCTCCACTATAGAGGACAAGAAATTTCGGGGCGGTCAAGAAAAAAGTGTCACGGGAAAATGAAGTACTTTCAAGGACTACGATAGAATGGACAGATGTTCACTAAAACGGTCATAACTTTTTCATTCGGAGTCCATGTCGGACCCACAAGTACTCAAACTACTCGCGGCTAGCGTGTGAATCCAGAAAATACTCCCGACTTGTGCGAGGAGGCCCGGAGTACCTTCATATTCAGCCTTAAGCAAGACTTTTAGGCCCTGAAAGTCAAAGAATATCATTTGCCGCTGTTTTTCGGACAAGTTTCTGAACCCGTTGGCACTTCCTTTTGAAGGAAATTCGAGATATTATGTTGCTACAGACAATATCCCCCTGCTAGGGATAAGTATAGCTTTCTGCAGATGCTCTATGATCTGGGAAATCTCATTTGGCCGTAAATTGAAGAAAATCCAGCGGCTATATGTTTATTCTTCTTGTTTTCGCCGAATGGCATGTTGTAACTCATGCGCGTGAAAGCCAAGAACAAAAAGGCATTCCTGTAAACGGTCAATATATATGTGGAAACAATATCTCCACTATAGAGGACAGAAAATTTCGGGGCGGTCAGGCAAACAACGTCATGTGAAAATGAAGTGCTTTCAAGGACTGCCATAGAATGGACCGATGTTCACTAAAACGGTCATAGCATTGTCGATCAGAGTCCGTGTCGGACCCACAAGTACTCAAACTGCTCGCGACGAGCGTGCGAATCCAGAAAATACTCCCCGTTTGCGCCAGGAGGCCCGGAGTACTTTCAAATTCGGCCTTAAGCAGGACTTTTTGGCCCTGAAAGTCAAAGAACATCATTCGCCGCTGTTTTTCGGACAAGTTTCTGAACCCATTGGCACTTCCTTTTGAAGGAAATTCAAGAGATTACGTTGCTTATAGACATTAGGCCCCCTGGTAGGGACAAACGTAGCTTTCTGCAGATGCTCTATGATCCGGGCAATCTCATTTGGCCGTAAATTGAAGAAAATCCAGAGGCTATATGCCTTATTCTCCTTGTTTTCGCCGGATCGCATGCTGTAACTCATGCGCGTGAAAGCCAAGAACAAAAATGCATTCCTGGCATCTGTCAATATATATGTGGAAAAAATATATCCACTATAGAGGACAAGAAATTTCGGGGCGGTCAGGCAAAAAGTGTCACGGGAAAATGAAGTACTTTCAAGGACTGCCATAGAATGGACCGATGTTCACTAAAACGGTCATAACTTTGTCATCTAAGTCCGTGTCGGACCCGCAAGTACTCAAACTGCTCGCGGCGAGCGTGTGAAACCAGAAAATACTCCCGGCTTGCTCGAGGAGACCCAGAGTACCCTCAAATTTGGCCTTAAGAAGGACTTTTTGGCCTTGAAAGTCAAAGAACATCATTCGCCGCTGTTTTACGGACAAGTTTCTGAACCAAATATCACTTCCTTTTGATGGAAATTCGAGAGATTATGTTGCTTATAGACATTAGCGACCCTGGTAGGGACAAATGTAGCTTTCTGCAGATGCTTTGTGATCCTGACAATCTCATTTAGCCGTAAATTGAAGAAAATTAGCGGCTATATGCCTTATTCTCCTTGTTTTCGCCGGATGGCATGCTGTAACTCATGAGCGTGAACGCCAAGAACAAAAAGACATTCTTAGCATCGGTCAATATATATGTGGAAACAATATCTCCACTATAGAGGAAAAGAAATTTCGGGGCGGTCAGGCAAAAAGCGTCACGGGAAAATGAAGTACTTTCAAGGACTGCCATAGAATGGACCGATGTTCACTAAAACGGTCATAGCTTTGTCATTCAGAGTCCGTGTCGGACCCACAAGTACTCAAACTGCTCGTCACGAGCATGCGAATCCAGAAAATACTCCCGTTTGCGCCAGGAGGCTCGGAGTACCCTCAAATTCTGCCTTCAGTAGGACTTTTTGGCCCTGAAAGTCAAAGAACATCATTCGCCGCAGTTTTTTGGACAAGTTTCTGAACCCATTGGCACTTCCTTCTGAAGAAAATTCGAGAGATTATGTTGCTTGTAGACATTAGCCCCCTGGTAGGGACAAATTTAGCTTTCTACAGATGCTCTATGATCCGGGCAATCTCATTTGGTCGTAAATTAAAGAAAATCCAGCGGCTATATGCCTTATTCTCCTTCTTTTCGCTAGATATGCATGATGTAACTCCTGCGCGTGAAAGCCAAGAACAAAAATGCATTCCTATCATCGGTCAATATATATGTGGAAACAATATCTCCACTATAGAGGACAAGAAATTTCGGGGCGGTCAAGCAAAAAGTGTCACGGGAAAATGACGTACTTTCAAGGACTGCCATAGAATGGACCGATGTTCACTAAAACGGTTATAACTTTTTCATTCAGAGTCCATGTCGGACCCACAAGTACTCAAACTACTCGCGGAGAGCGTGCAAATCCAGAAAATACTCCCGACTTGCGCGAGGAGGCCCGGAGTACCTTTATTTTCAGCGTTAAGCAGGACTTTTTGGCCCTAAAAGTCAAAGAATATCATTCGCCATTGTTTTTCGGACAAGTTTCTGTACCCGTTGGCACTTCCTTTTGAAGGAAATTCGAGAGATTATGTTGCTACAGACATTATCCCCCCTGCTAGGGACAAGCATAGCTTTGTGCAGATGCTCTATGATCCGGGCAATCTCATTTGGTCGTAAATTGAAGAAAATCCAGCGGCTATATGCTTATTCTCCTTGTTTTCGCCGGATGGCATGGTGTAACTCATGCGCGTGAAAGCCAATTACAAAAAGTTATGTAGGGCGGAACCCTAGGGGCCGATCTTTCACGTTTGGAGAGGATCCTATGGGGAACACGAAGAACACTCAGAAGAACACGAGGGGGAAACAAGATAAACACTCAACCAACGAGAATATGATCACACATGTGCCAGATCAAAGAAACACATAGAGATACACGGTCCAAATCCAACAAAGGACGATACAAGTGGCGATAGCTCATCTCCGAGAGGAGGTCTTGAATCCAGGAGGTATCTTCCCGTAAAAGGGTCTTGAATCCATGGTGGATCTTCTCCGAAGAGGCCATGGTCTCTCACAAGGAGTATTTCCGTATGGATGAGAAAAGCTCTATCTCAAATGAGCTAATCCTTTGCTAACTCTCACTAGGAGAAGGGAGTGGTCTATTTGTAGTCTAAGCCACGAAGGGGTAAGTGGGAAAGGGTTACATGGGCTTCGGCCCGAGTCTTTGCACGCAGGTAGGCCGGAAGTTCCAGGCGGGGCCGGAAGTTCCGCGCAGGTTCCGGCCGGGTTCCGGGATATCCAGAGAGTCAGCGCGCTGGGGGATGATCTGCACTCCGGGGGCCAGAGGTTCCGGGCAGGCCAGAGGGTCCGGGGGCCGAAAGTTCCGGGCTGAGGCCGGAAGTTCCGGGCTTTCCAGAAGCTTGTCCCTGCTTCTTCTTCCTTCTCCTCTTTCATGCTTGGCCTTTGTCCTTGGATCCTCCATGGTCATGTTGGTTGTACCTGAATGTATGCAAGGACCATGCATGAGGTAGTAGCCATGTCTCACATGTGGAAAGTGACGGTTCGAAGAGGAGTGAGTTCACCTTGTGCCCAATGGCGTATGGTTGAGGTCTCGTCATATGTCCTCTTGGGGCTTGGAGAGTAGTCGGAGTGTACATGGGGATGAATGTGGGATGCTCCACATCATCTCCCCCCACTACTAGGAAAAGGGCTATAGATAGGACTGATTCTAATGGCGCACCAGGTAAGTAGTGCGCCACTACTATATACTAATGGCGCACTGGTTGCTCGTGCGCCATTAGTGTGGAAGACACTAATGGCGCACCGTGATCACGGTGCGCCACTACTATTGAATTTTTTCCCATTTTCCATACAAACTAATGGCGCAGGAGGGGCAAAGTGCGCCATTACTAGTTAGAACTTGCAATGGCGCATGACCAAGACAGTGCGCCATTAGTATATAATTTTTCTTTACTTTTTTGCAAACCTACTAATGGCGCACTATGCCAAAGCCCAGTCGTGTTTATACCCGAAGCCAAATCCAAGACCGCGGGCGCAAACGTCACCACGAAAAATGAGCCATGGGTACTAGCTTCCCAAGTGGACCAATGCTTCTTCATTACCGACCCGCCAAAGCCCAGTCGTGTTGTCGTGAGGAGAGGCAAAAGGAAGATCATCGGAATGGATGGAGTAGCCAATGAGCAAGACTTCGACAAGTACGGCGACCCGAAGATCGAACATGACGATGATGATGAAGTAGCAGCACACACCACAAGAAGAAGCAGGACCACCCTACCTAAAGGACGTCCGTTCCACAGAAGAACTCCATTTGCGAAAAAGAAGGGCAAGAAGATTGTGAACAGATAGCTAGCTAAGATCGATTGTATTTAAATTGTAATCTTCATTTCTCGATTGTATTTCATGGGCACTTTTTTATATCATGAATATTTTTAAATTTCATGGGCACTTTTTGAAATCATGAGGACACTTGATCTCGATCCCCCTCCATCTCGATCTCGATTCCCCCTCTATCTCGATCTCGATCCCCGCACCCTCCCCCGCTCCACCGCCGCCGCCGATGATATTTTCAAGTAAGAAATTTGAACATATTTTTTAAAAAATTATTACTGTTTTTATAAAAAAATATTACTATTATGATTTAAACAAGTTTTAACATATTTAAACACAAATAAATATAAAAAACAGCATTTTAAATGCATAAAAAAAATATTGGGGAGCCTGGGAATCGAACCCAGGACCTCCTGGTGTGTGTGCTGCGTGCTGACCAGTCGGGCTAGTGGGTGGGTTCTATTGTAGATAGGGTTAGGTTGTAGATATGGTTAGTGGGCTAGATTAAAACAAAATTCTAATGGCACACCGAGGGGTGGTGCGCCATTAGAATAGTCATACTTATGGCGCACAACTGGACGGTGCGCCATTAGAACCCTCCCCCTAGCTATCCTCCCTCCCTCTCGCCAGATCCCCTTCGACCCTCTCTCCGGCCCTCGCCACCAGATCCACCCGCGCGCTGCCCCGACCCACGCCACCACCGCCCCCGCGCCTCCGTCTCCATCGCCGCCCCCAGTTAGCCCCTGCCCTGCCCCCCATCACCGTCCGCTCCCAATCCACCCCCTCCCTCGCCTTCACCGCACCCACCCACCCCCTCCCTCGCCTTCCCAGCCCTCGAGCTCCACCGTGCGAGGCGACAGGCAAGGCGGCGGGCAGAATCTGCTTCAACACCGGGCCAGCGAGCCGTGGAACCAGGGCGCGACGGCGCTCGACCCCTCCACCCCCCTCCACCTCTTCTTCCTCGGGTCGCCGCTGTCTTCCTCAACTTCGGCCACCTCTGTTGCTACTAAGCTGTCGCAGGGCCTCCTTGTGCCTCCCCAGTGAGCTCCGCCTCCTCTCCCCTCTTCCTTCTCGTGTGCCAAGAAATGCATAGCAATTATTTGCTTCACTTAGTCATTGATGGTCATTCAGTATGAAATTACAACCTGCAGGTATTGGTTGGAATGTGTAACTACAATTTACAGGGGAAATGTTTGCAGTTAAGTTATGTGGTTGGAAAGATCATGTGTCATTAGAAACTTGGAAGCTAAAAACATTGCGATCCTCACCATAAGGATGATTATATCTTCCATGCCTGAATAGCTCTGCCTAAATAATAAATAGATAAAGGTAAAACTAAACCATGCTCAGCGATGAGTGATGTCAACTGACAACCAAAGCAAACTTGTTCATCATTACAAAAGCAAACTTGTTCAACATAACAAAAGCAAACTTGTTCAACATAACAAAAGCAAACTTGTTCAACCACATAACTACAAATTGAGACACAGTAGTAGGGGTCATCCCAATACCACAAACAACTCAATATCCCCAGTAGTAGGGGTCATCCCAATGATCCTCCGCGTCTTGCCAGAGCTCCAAACCTTCTTTGGTGATTTCGATTTTCTTCCATGCCTCGTAGGTGACGTACGCATCTTTCACGGCATACTCGATGAGCTTGTTTGGCAGTGGGCTGTCCCCCCATAGTAGGTGGTCCGATTTCCTGTCGATCTTCTGCTTCATTTCCTTGTAGGATGGGTGGATGAGGCTGCCTGCAAACTCAGCCAAAGACTGCCACTTCTTTCCATTGTTTGGAACTCTCTATTTGTGCTGCAAGTCGACGTACTTGTCGGGGTTGATCTCTAAACCAGACAACTTCAGCTTCTCCTTGTCGCCTCCAATGGAGAAGCCAACAAAGGTGTACAGCTTCTTCTCATGCAGGAGCGGGCGGAGTTCCTTGGGCCTGCATCAAATTAATCTGGTGCATCAAATTCATCTACTTCAAAAACTTCAGAAACTACAGAATTAAAATGGGTTCAGTTGAAGCAAAATTCAGTTAAAATAGCATCTTCAGTTCTGACCAAAATTCAGTTAAAACAGTATGATCACAACAACTACTAAATGATCACAACAACTACAAGACAACATTCTGTATGATCAAAACAGCAAGCATAACATCTCAATGATGTATTTTTTTTTGCAATCTTTTGCATTACAAGACAACATTCATAACAGCTACTAAATGATCACAAAAAATTATAGACAACATTCTGTATGATCACCAAAAAACTACTAATTAGACAAGAACTTCATAACTTCAGAACTAGTATTGCATCTACTTCAGAAACTATTGCATCTACTTCAGAAACTACTAATTAAAACAAAACTTCAGAACTTCAGAAACTTCAGAACTTCAGAACTAGTATTGCATCTACTTCAGAACTTCATAACTATTGCATCTACTTCAAAAACTACTAATTAGACAGAAACTTCAGAACTGGATGTTTTTACCATTTGGTTGCCGCGGTGATGTGGTATACCAGGACGAGATCCTCCACACATAACTGCAGAACTGCAACAATTTGCGGAGGTTTGTCTTCCCTGGTATACTCGACATCAACCCGATATTCTGAGGAAGCATGCCGCCGAGCCTCCTCCTCATCTTGCGGATCATCTTGTCGGCTTCGTTTGGATTGCTGGTGAATACGACATCTAGTGGCTCCTTCAGGTGGATATCAACCTTGAGCGGCACGGTGTAGTCTCGCTTCTGCCCGGGGACCGGAACATCGTCGTCGACCACCAGCGGCTCCTTGCCAGATGCCTCACCACGGTGATGCTTGGCAGACGGAGGGGAGTTGCTCCATGATGCCTCCGCCATTCTCTTGGCAGACGGAGGGGAGTTGCTCCACGATTCCTCCGCCATTGCCCTCCTGGCCAGCGATGGTGGAGGCAGAGGGGAGTTGCTTGATGCTGGAGGCAGAGGGAGGTAGAGGGAGGAAGATGGAGCGGCAATGGAATGAGGAGGGAGGCAGAGGGAGGAAGATGGAGCGGCAATGGAATAGGAGGGGAGTTACCTGGACGTGGGAAGAAAACCCCCTCTGCATCGTGGGGAGTTGCCAGTGGAGGGGAGACGTGGGGAGTTGCCTCGAAAACTCAAACGTCCTGCCCTTTTGAGGGGAGACGTGGGCCCTCGAAAACTCTGGAGGGAGACGTGGGCCCTCCTGTTTCGGAAACGTCCAGGAGGGGAGACGTGGGCCCTCCTGTTTTGAAAACTACACCTATATCTGATGAAACTGAAGGTGTTCTTCAGCAGCTGATTAAAATTCAGTTAGCATGTTTTACTTTAAACTTGCATGCATTCTTTGCTTGTTTATATATATTCATACTGATGCAGTTACTTGCATGGGCCTGGCTGATGAAGAAAAACTTTATATATATTCATACTAATGTTGACTCTATAAATCATACTTATTGGACATGTTTTATGTGTTGATCCATCAATTGATCACATTGAGAAAGACCATCGTGTCTCCAACCATTTTGCAAAGGTCATGTCTCCGACCATCGTGTCGTGATGAATTTGCAGGTACCCCGAGAGGCCCTTGAGTTTGTTGGAATGTTGATTAACTCCCGTTCCAGCAAATTCGGGTACTCCATATGTCCTATTTTCAGCAAAAGTCATGCTGAAATTTTCCTTGCTGCATTAAACCATAGGTGACAATAGAGCCAAGTGATTAGGCCCAACTTAGAATTCTCCTTAGCATCGATAAACCCTAGATGATAAGCCCAACATAGGTGGCAATAGAGCCAAGTGATTAGTGCCAAGTGATTAGGCCCGACCTAGGGTGCCTCGGCATCAATAAACCCTAAATGATGAAAACTTAACTTGGCTGCCCCGGATGCCTCGGTGTCGATGAGAACCTAAATGATGTACGCTTAGGCTTTTAGGGTGCCTCGGCGTCGACAAACCCTAAATGATGAAAGCTTAGGCTTTTAGGGTGCCTCGGTGTCGACAAACCCTAAATGATGAGACCATGATCTTGTTCCTTGACAATAACCAACTTTTGACCAAACTTTTTTCCTATTTAGAGCGAAACATGGCCCACAATGATGAGGCCGATGGTTTGGGCGGCAAGCAATTCTGGGAGCTGTCCCAGGAGATGGAGGAACAACCTCACCGCTATGAAGACACCGCGGAAGACACCGATCCTGATTACACAACCCCTAGTGGCGTCGGGGATGACACCACTGATGGTGACGCCGAGGATGCCACCACTGATGATGGCGGCGCACACACAGATGGCAGCCAATCGAAGAAGCAAAGGAAGGACCGGCGTCCGAATGCGCTCCGCACCGTCAAGGAGGAATTCACTCAAGTACAAGGGTAAGGTTCCCGGAGTCTACGATGACTGGGAGGAGTGTCGGAGACAGGTTCACCGTTTCAGCGGTAACAGTTACAAAGGGTACACCACTAGGGCGGAGGCCGAATCTAGATATGACCGCTATCTAGCGAGAGAGAGGAGGGAGCGTTGGAGGAACCGGATGAGGACCAGTTTGATCGCGATGATGCTCATCGTGATGACCACAACTCTCTTTTATGTGATGGTAGTTTAGATGATCAATATCGACTTGTAATGTGAAGACAAACTCGATACTCGCGGTCTTGAGACTTGTAATGTTTTATCTTTGTTCGGTCTTTTGAATTCGGAGACTAATATGATGAATTGTATTCGGAGACTAATCTTCTATTGTATTCGATGAATCTGATGTTGCTGTGTGCTGCTGTCTATATTCTGTCCAATAATATATTTTGTAACCTGTGCAAAAATCAGAAAAGCAAAAAAAAAAAGAAAACCAAATATTCAAAAAAAAATATTCATACTAATGGCGCATCAAGGCAGAGTGCGCCATTAGTGTGCCAAAGGATAATAATGGCGCATCAAGGCAGAGTGCGCCATTAGTGTGACAAAGCACATGGTTACATATGGCCCCCCGGGAGGCATACTAATGGCGCATGGAGTTACACACTAATGGTGCACTGCCTGGTGCACCATTAGTATACCAGATACTAATGGCGCACCAGTGATGCGCCTTTAGTAAAAAATTCTAATGGCGTGCTACTAATGGCGCACCGGTAGTGCGCCATTAGTAGGCAAAACCGGTGCGCCATTAGTAGGCCTTTTCCTAGTAGTGCCCCTTGGGAAAGATCTGACCTCGGATCGTGATCCTCATCACCATGGAAACAGTTGTCATGGACGGACTTGTAGTTGGACGAAGTTGAAGACATGGCGCAATCCAAGTAGTCCAAGGTGTCACCGGAGTGATAGACATGCAAAAAGAGTAAACACAAGCGACACTTGGAAATACAATGGTTAGCGCACACAAAGTGTCCATCATGTAAGAATGAGTCCGTGCAGCAAGATAGTGCGTGGCAAGACACATGATGCTTATCAAGATGATCTAGAATGATATGCAAAGCATTCATGGGATAATTAGCATGGTGCACAAAGCGACAAATTCTACCATTATGCAAAATGATGTCATAATGGGATAGTTTATCAAGAGCATGAACATGGTAATTGTTTCTCAATGTGATTATGTTGTCATGCAATTGATGATGGGCAATATGATGTATGAATATGCCATCAAGGAAGATCACAACAAATTTGCTAAGGAAGTGCACAAGCTCATATATCATGGATGACATTGGAATATAAGATGCAACAAGGCAATCATAATGTGAGTCAATCCATGCATAGGGTGCAAACTTGTGGTAAGTATGATATACCCATCGAGCATGACATGTATGAGCACAAACAACAAATATGGAGGTGGTGGTATACCAATGCTCGATGCCGTGTCATGAGTGGAATTCCGAAGGTGCATCCAATAAGTGCGAGCGCTCCTCAATGTGAAGGTCCATAAAGCCAATCTCCAATGTCGCTCCTCCGTTCGCAAGATGTATCATGTAGACAACAAGAAGGAAACAACAATGAAAGAATGACCCATCTAATATGAAAACTTGAGGATGGCTCAAAGGGAAGGAGTTCACCTCAAGAATCTTCCCAAAGATGTTGGAGTTGCACATCATGTATGCCTTCTCATAACCAAAATGTCTCGTGATCGTACCGCCTTGTGAATCCTTCAAAACGAAAGAACATGACAAACACTCAAAAAAACAAATGAGGTTAGTGGAAGTGCAAGACCTATCATTCGTGTGGTAAGATACCAAATAGCTATATGCATCATGCTCATCATAAGAAAGGACAAGGGAGTATTTCATGGTATGGAGGCATATGATGTGATAACAACCAAATACAATAGGCTCATGTAAACAAGCATGCATCACAAGTAAAGTGTCAAAGTCTCTAAGATCAATAAGCATAGTATGGTTGCACTCAATACAAGTTGATATGGAAGAGGCAACTAATGGACACAAGAGACAATGATCAAGATATATCATGTGAGAGGCATGAGCATATATGTCATCAACCCAAGAAAGCGAGTAATAGTGGAACATGGGCAATGCAACATAGCAAGCAATCATAGCGATCAAGTCAAGCAAGCTAGTAGTGCGAAGATGCAACATACTAGAGGGAATAATGGCAAGCATGTCATGTGTGCAAATAGTGGGCATGAATAATGCACATGACATATCACAAGCATTAAAGCAAGATATGAGAAAAATATCATCAATGTATTATCGAGAGACCATATGTAAATAGCAATGGGACATCATGACTCTCCCAACACAGCAAGCATCGATAGCATGGGTCACATGATAAACGTGGCAATAACAACAAGTATCTCCACCAAGCATGCAAATACACATAGAAGTAGCATAATGGTGAATCATGGGTAGATGCAAGCAAGGGTCACAATTGCATGGCAAAGGCATAGGAGCAAAAATAACATGCAAAGTGAACACGGTAAAATGAGCATAAGGTGACAAGTGATATATAGCCCATAGCCATGTGAGAGCCAAGTAGAAGAGATGCGTGTAGTCCTTGCACGAAGGGAATGGTGGTAAGGATAGTTCATGGGATCCCAAGTCATTGGTGCTCTCAAGAGCTCGCTTCGTCAACTCTTGGGATTGAGAGGTTGACGAGTATACATGAGTACCTACACAAAACAAAGACAAAGGAAAAATTGTGTGTGCGTGATATATGTACACATCATCCATCATGATGCGCACGTGCATGTGTCGATTAGCACAAAATATCCAATGCTCAAATAAATGAGAAGCGTGATATAGAAACATGTCATCCATCATGAGAGGTTTGTTATTATGTATAGCATAATGGAGACTCAAATTGTGTAATGCATGATGAGAAATATCTAGAGCATTGTTATTCATGGAATGCATAAGGTGCACGCAATCATGGGAATCATGCAAAGTATGGAATGCATCAAGATCTCCTAATATGTATGAGGAAACTATGGGGGTCTCCTCATGAGCATTAGTGGAAACATCACATTGAGAATATTGACAACAGCCAAAACAATGCATATTTGGAACAATGTGATCATGGCATGGCATAGTAGATGAATTGCGCAAATCATGTAAAGGAAGCATGGCAATATCATCACATGAAAAACAAAAGCCAATGACCATCATCTCGTCATCTATGCCATAAGTGCAAATGGGATTGATTTTAATGGGGCATGCATAGTTACTATGTTGAGATTGTAATGATGAAATATGGGAGATCTCACTCATAGCATATGATAAGCTTAAAGGATTATCAAACATGATGTGACCAAAAGAATTTTCACATGATATCCTATGGAGCATAGCATCACAACTAGGCAACTCAACATGCTCATCATCATATTCATCATAAATAGGTAAGTCAAGGCATGAAGAAGTCTCACTAGCATGAAGCATGGGAATAGGTGGGTCAACATCATGGGAGCAATCAATGTCAAGAGCGTCCACTGGTGGGACAAGAGAAGCACCGTCACCTATGTTACCCTTGGAGCGACGCTCATGTGTTGTAGGTGAGGTGTCAAAGGTCCACTCGTTGTCATCTTCGTTTTGATGGAACCATGTGGGGGTGCATCATTGTCCACCATGGCCATCGTCGTCTCCATTGGAGGGATGGACTCGTCGACGATAGGCATGTCGTCATGTAGGAGACCTAGCACCAAATAGAACACACTCGGAGTAGAGGTTAAGTTGTTAGAAATCGTAGTGGCCTCACGTGCCGTGTCAACTACCTCACTCACTAAGTGTTGTGGCTCACTCACTCCCTCAAGGATGCTCTCGCTCATATGGTTGGTGGAGTCACTCAAATGGCGCTCAACCTCACATAGGATGTGTGGCATGCTCTCATGTCTGTGGCTAGTGCTGGTCACACTCATCCTCTCAAAGGAAATGCTCTCAATGTCACATATGGTGGAGTCACTCATCTCTCTCATGGGGTGGTGGCTCTCCTTACATGAAAAATGGGGCATCTCGACATATGTGGGTGTCGGAGAGATGTTGGTGCAAATGTCTCCATTCCCAACTCCTATCGCCGTGGTCGAAGGGGACGGCCCTTGCTCGACCTTCTTGTCACCGTCTTGGTGTGGGAGGCCCATATGATGTGGCACCTCGTAGCTCGTCTCCATGACCGAAGGGAATTTCCCATGCTCGGTCATCTTCCTTGGGGGGCTTCCGAAGATGGAAGTGTTGCCCTTACTTGTAGGTGGTCGCCTTGGACTTGATGAAGTCGTTGTAGGCATACTCTTGGGAAGCAGGCGAAGATGTCGTACGTCCAAAGGCGAAGATGCGTTGATAGCACTTGGCGAAGATGCCGAAGTGGTGGTGGTAGCCGTAGCTCCGTCTTGGTGGTGCTCGTCTTGCGGTCTTCTCTTTTATTGATGAAGCTTGGACTTGGCATGAAGTCGGGCTTGTTGGGACTCATACGTTTGCGCTTGTGGAGCATCTTCATGATGATGGTGTCGTTGTCGCGCTTGAGCTCGATGTCGTTCGTCGTCGTCATGCACATGATGCTTGGAGGTGACTTTCCCTTCATGACGATGTGGATCACGAACGTGATGGTGGTCGCCATGTAGATGTGGACGAGGACGATTTGCACTTGCATCGTTGCCGCGCTCCGAAGACTTGTGGCTTGAATGTAGCCGCCTTGAAGATGACGAAGGGGAATAAGACTTGATCAAGGCTCTAATCTCCTCCATCCTTGCATCTTGCTCCTCTTTATGTGCGGAAAGCTTCTTGTCGATGTAGTCCCTTTTCCTTGCTTCGGAGTGACGAATGTCGATGGAGATGTTCTCGATGCGCTCTCGCAATCTTGATTGTGCGCCTTGCATTTGTCGTTGTAGATCGAAGATGGACGCTTTGGAGATGTAGTTGTTCACGCGGTTGTTGTTGTCGTAGACCGGAGAGGAAATGCCTTGCCTATCCATCACAAGACTCGAGCAAATATGAGTGGGAGAAAGAGAAGAACTATACCAAATGTACCTTGACCGATGTTGAAAATGGATCAATGATAACTCAAATGTGTAACAAGGAAATAGCACAATTGGTACCAGTTCTTATCGATTCTCATACCTACACAAGTAAAGCTTATGGTGGAGCTCGGTGAGGATAGTGGCACAAAACTTTGATGTAAAATGTTAGCAAGAGTCAATAATGTTGAAAGAGATTCACAAATTCGCAAGTGAAACAAGTAGACCAATAGCAATGAATGGCACACGAAAACACAGACACAGATATATAAATGGGGTCATGCAACCAAGGAATGAGCAGAAAATGTGGAATCCACAGAAAACGCTCGTGTTGCACAACTCAAGAGAGACGCTAGCACGACTGCTCAATAGGCGGATACGACACTTGTGCACAACCTATAAGATGCAAAATGGATAAACTTCTATCCCAAGTATGCTATGTATGTATGGTTCTCGGTGTTTCTCTCAAGATGATCCAAGATGATCGGATATGACAATCTTATGTGCAATGTGGTATGATGCTATGGCACTTGCTCATAAGCTTCTTTGCTCTATTTCTTTTGCTTAAAAGCTTTATTTCTTTTTTTTTGTATGGCCACTTTTGCACAATGCACAAACCAAGATAGCAATTGTGTATATGCGGGAACAAACTTGTGACACACGATATGATACCAAGATATGCACCAGATGATATGGTATGTATGCTACGGGAAGTATGATCACTAATGTGCACAAGTAACGTTGTCGGCAATACTCAAATGGCTAGTCTCTATAGGCAAGTGACGCAAAGGCTAGGGGTTATCAATTCAATGGCAAGGGAATATACAATGGAGGGATACCACGATACCAAGATGATATGGAGGTTACCATCCGGCGATTATGAGTGGCGGTGTTCTTGATGTAGAAACCAAGATGATGGAATCTCGTCCCTAAGTAGCTGAAACACCTTAGGAAACGGAAAAACCACGAACTCAAAATCTCAAACGTCAAATGTCAAAATGGTGGTAGCGGAATGCGGTGGTGGTTATGGAAGTATTGGTGGAAACCCGAGTAGCCGAAGTTGACCGGGTTATGGTGGTGGAAGCGTATGATGGGCTATACACGAAGTCAAAGTTGAAAGCACGTCCCTAAGTAGCAGAAACTCCTTAGGAGACACAACTCTCAACACAACAAAATTGGGTTAAATTGGGGTGGCAGAAGTGTATGGTGGGCAAGCCTATGCGGAAGTTATGGTGGTGGTTGATGAAGAAGATCCCTAAGTATCCTAAACACCTTAGGATACTCAAGTCACTACTCAAACAACCTCAAATGCTATGGGGAACCAAATGGGTTAGGTTGCAAAAGTCGGTGGTGGCAAAACGGATGTTATGGTGGAAGGCCGAGGTAAAGATGCCAAAGTTCCAAAATTTTGATGGATTCAAAAGGTGGGAAAACCAGCGTGAGGACCTCGGGCACGTTGATAGCTTCAAAACGAGCCAAAGAACACTCAAATCGGAGTTCGGAGCGAAAAGTTATGATGAAAAAGGTGAAAGAGGCTGATCCTGGAATTCTGTGCAATGTCTCTGGTTAGGCCGGAAGTTCCGGGCTCCGAAAGTTCCGGGGGTAGTCTGGGGACTTTGGGTAAACTCTTTGTTTAGCCTGGAAGTTCCGGAGTACGGACGGAAGTTCCGGAGGACGGAAGTTCCGGGGGAGGCCAGAAGTTCCGGGGGTCGTGGAATTTCTTCCGGGACGTAACCTAAATTCCAGATCTGAGAATGGGGGCGGAAAAAACACGATTTCCTGGGGCAAAATTGAGACGATTTCATGGATGGAAATGGGGGAAAAGAAGGGGAATGCTAGATCCACTCATAACACAGCGAATCCATGGATCAAAATCAACAAAACATCATCAAAACCAACAAATCACAAAAAACATTGGGGGATATTTTTGGTGGGGATTTTCGGATTTAGGACGAAATCAACAAAATCAAGCTAGAAAACACGGGGTAGGGGCTCCAAAAACGTGATCAACGTGGCTCATGATACCAAGATAATGTAGGGCGGAACCCTAGGGGACGATCTTTCATGTTTGGAGAGGATCCTATGGGGAACGCGAAGAACGCGCGGAAGAACACGAGGGAAAACATGAGGGGGAAACAAGAGAAACACTCAACCAACAAAAATATGATCACACATGTGCTAGATTCAAGAAACACATAGAGATACATGATCCAAATCCAACAAAGGACGATACAAGTGGCGGTAGCTCATCTCCGAGAGGAGGTCTTGAATACACGAGGGATCTTCTCATAAAGGGGTCTTGAATCCATGGTGGATCTTCTTCGAAGAGGCCGCAGTCTCTCACGAGGAGGAGATCCGTATGGATGAGCAAAGCTCTATCTCAAATGAGCTAATCCTTTGCTAACTCTCGCTAGGAGAAGGGGGTGGTCTATTTATAGTCTAAGCCACGAAGGGGCAAGTGGGAAAGGGTTACATGGGCTTCGGCCCGAGTCTTTGCACGCAGGCAGGCCGGAAGTTCCGGGCAGGGCCAGAAGTTCCAGGATCTGGAAGTTCAAGCCGGGTTCCGGGCTATCCAGAGAGTTGGCGCGCTCGGGACTGGTCTGGACTCCGGGGGCCGGAGGGGCCAGGGGCCGGAAGTTCTAGGTTGAGGCCGGATGTTCCTGGCTTTCCAGAAGCATGTCCCTGCTTCTTCTTCCTTCTCCTCTTCCATGCTTGGCCTTTGTCCTTGGATCCTCCATGGTCATCTCAGTTGTACGTGAGTGTATGCAAGGTCCATGCATGAGGTAGTAGCTATGTATCACATGTGGAAAGTGACGGTTCGAAGAGGAGTGAGTTCACCTTGTGCCCAATGGCGTATGGTCGAGGTCTCGTCATATGTCCTCTTGGGGCTTGGAGAGTAGTCGGAGTGTACATGGGGATGAACGTGGGATGCTCCGCATCAAAAAGACATTCCTGTCATAGGTCAATATATATGTGGAAACAATATCTCCACTATAGAGGACAAGAAATTTCATGGCGGTCAGGCAAACAGCATCACGGGAAAATGAAGTACTTTCAAGGACTGTCATAGACTGGACCGATGTTCACTAAAACGGTCATAGCTTTGTCATTCGGAGTCCATGTTGGACCCACAAGTACTCAAACTACTCACGGCGAGCATGTGAATCCAGAAAATACTCGCCGCTTGCGCTAGGAGGACCGGAGTACCCTCAAATTCAGCCTTAAGCAGGACTTTTTGGCCATGAAAGTCAAAGAACATCATTCACCGTAGTTTCTCGGACAAGTTTCTGAACCCATTAGCACTTCCTTCCAAAGGAAAGTCGACAGATTATGTTGCTTGCAGACATTAGCCCCCCTGGCAGGGACAAACATAGCTTTCTGCAGATGCTCTATGATCCTGGCAATCTCATTTGGCTGTAAATTAAAGAAAATCCAGCGCTTATATGCGTTATTCTCCTTGTTTTCACCAGATGGCATGCTATAACTCGTGCGCGTGAAAGCCAAGAACAAAAATGCATTCCTGGCATCGGTCAATATATAAGTGGAAACAATATCTCCACTATAGAGGACAAGAAATTTTGGGGCGGTCAGGTAAAAAGTGTCACGGGAAAATGAAGTACTTTCAAGGACTACCATAGAATGGACCGATGTTCACTAAAACGGTCATAACTTTGTCATTTGGAGTCCATGTCGGACCCACAAATACTCTCGGCTTGCGCCAGGAGGCCCGGAGTACCCTCAAATTTGGCCTTAAGCAGGACTTTTTGGTCCTGAAAGTCAAAGAACATCATTCGCCGCTATTTTTCGGACAAGTTTCTGAACCCATTGGCACTTCCTTTTGAAGTAAATTCAAGAGATTACATTGCTTATAGACATTAGGCCCCCTGGTAGCGACAAACGTAGCTTTCTGCAGATGCTCTATGATCCGGGCAATCTCATTTGGCCGTAAATTGAAGAAAATCCAGAGGGTATATGCCTTATTCTCCTTGTTTTCGCCGGATCGCATGCTGTAACTCATGCGCATGAAAGCCAAGAACAAAAATGCATTCCTGGCATCTGTCAATATATATGTGGAAAAAATATCTCCACTATAGAGGATAAGTAATTTCGGGGCGGTCAGGCAAAAGTGTCACCGGAAAATGAAGTACTTTCGAGGACTGCCATAGAATGGACCGATGTTCAGTAAAACTGTCATAACTTTGTCATTCGGAGTCCATGTCGGACCCACAAGTACTCAAACTGCTCGCGGCGAGCGTGCGAATCCAGAAAATACTCTCAGCTCGCGCCAGGAGGCCTGGAGTACCCTCAAATTCGGCCTTAAGCACGACCATCGGTGTCAAAACCGGCGGATCTCGGGTAGGGGGTCCCGAATTGTGCGTCTAGGCGGATGGTAACAGGAGACAAGGGACACGATGTTTTACCTAGGTTCGGGCCCTCTTGATGGAGGTAAAACCCTACGTCCTGCTTGATTAATATTGATGATGTGTGTTACAAGAGTAGATCTACCACGAGATCAAGGAGGCTAAACCCTAGAAGCTAGCCTATGGTATGATTGTTGTTCGTCCTATGGACTAAAGCCATCCGGTTTATATAGACACCGGAGAGGGCTAGGGTTACACAAAGTCGGTTACAAATGGTAGGAGATCTACATATCCGTATCCCAAGCTTTCCTTCCACGCCAAGGAAAGTCCCATCCGGACACGGGACAAAGTCTTCAATCTTGTATCTTCATAGTCTTGGAGTCCGGTCGATGATGATAGTTCGGCTATCCGGACACCCCCTAGTCTGGAACTCCCTCAGTAGCCCCTGAACCAGGCTTCAATGACGACGAGTCCGGCGCGCATGTTGTCTTCGGCATTGCAAGGCGGGTTCTTCCTCCGAATAATTTATAGAAGATTGTGAACATCATGATAGTGTCCGGCTCTGCAAAATAAATTCCACATACCACCGTAGAGAGAATAATATTACACAAGTTCAATCTGCTGACGTATTTTGTGGCGTGACGTCACACCACTACCAAGCCTTTACTCAAATTGTTTTTATTGTTCCACCTCAGCGCGTTTAGCGAGGCGGTTTCCTTGGCACGTCTTGTCGAAGCAGAGATCGTGTTCCCCTTATTCCGGGATTCCCATCAATACGGACATGGGTAACCCAACCGCGCCATTGATTGTGACGCTTGAGAGATAAGCGAGTTTTACCAGGACGGTGGGGACACATGTTTTTGTCCGCCCATATAAGGGGATAAAGATCCAACCCCTTTACCTGCGCCTTCTTCCTCCTTGGCTTATCCATCTCCGCGAACTCGAGCTCCAGCGCCGAAGTCCGCACTTCTCACCTAAACCTTCTCCAACTATGTCCGGAGCGGGAGGCAAGTGGATGGCCTCCTCCGTCACGGAGGGGCAGATCCAGAAGCTGCGCGACGCCGGATATTTGTCCAGCGACATCGCGCACCGGCTCCCCGACGAGGGAGAGCTCATCCCCACCCCCAGGCCCCATGAGAGGGTAGTATTTCTTCCCCATTTCCTCCGCAGACTGGGCTTCCCACTTCATCCCTTTGTCCCGGGGCTCATGTTCTACTACGGCCTAGATTTCCATGATCTGGCCCTGAATTTCATCCTCAACATCTCGGCGTTTATCGTCGTGTGCGAGGCCTTCCTCTGCATCCAGCCCCACTTCGGCTCATGGCTCAAGACCTTCAGTGTCAAGCCGAAGGTTGTGAAGGGCAGCCAAGCGGAGTGCAGAGGCGCCATGGTGGGCAAGATGTCCCACGTTATGTGGCTGGAGGGCATTTTCGTGGAAACCATTAAGGGGTGGCAATTGGGGTGGTTCTACATCACCGAGCCGTGTGACCCTGATTGGGCAGCGGACCCCGAATTCAGATCCGGCATCCCTACATGGCTCACCTCCTGGAAAGAGAGTGGCCGGATCTGGGGGGATTCGGAGGAGCTGACCGGACTCCAAGCCTGTATCCAGAAGCTGGTGGACAAGAAGCTCAAGCTTGTCAACGTAGTCCAGGTCATGCTCATCCGCCGGATTCTCCCGTGCCAACGACGGGGCTTCAATATGTGGGAGTTCGATCCGGCGCAGCACCAGACTCTGAGCGGGCTCTTCGACACTACGTACGAAGATGTCTGTAAGGTACTGTTCAAGGGCGCCGAGGCTCCCGCATCCGCTACCAAAGATCGCGGATTCCGCTCGCAGCGTCCGGCTGACGAGGTAAGTGATTTTGCCACTTGTTTTCCATACTTTGACTCTATGCAGGATCTAAACTCCCTTTACCTTTGACAGGACTGGCTGGCGAAGGCCGAACGGACTATCTGTCCGGCCCCATTGCCAGAGGACCCAGCGAATGCCCGCCTAACGGGGATGCTGGCTCCGGCACCCCATGTGGTGCTGGAGAAGAAGGCCAAGAAGAAGGCCATGGGGACTCGGAAGAGTTCCCATTTTCAGGTGCTATCGGATGATGAATCCGAGGCCTACTCCTCCCACCAAGGCGAGGAGGAGAAGAAGAAAGCCTCTCCCCCAGCGGGGGGAGGGAAGAAAAGGAAGGCCTCCCCCACAAGGGAGGCCGAAGGGTCCAAGAAGGGAAAAACTCTTCCCTCGGACTGCTCTGCCAACGCCAGTGATGATGACTGGCCTCCAAGGGCCAAGCCCCTAGCGAGATCGTAAGTATCCGGACTCCCGAATAACTTCAAGGTTTTTCCTTTTCGCCACATAATGTCTTTTTAATGCCGCATACAACCCTGCAGTCCGCCCAAGGATGATTTTCCCGCTTCGTCAAGCGGGTCCTTAGGTGCGTCGGATATGGATTCTCTTCCGACTGCCTCCACCCCCCGTGCCGCGGACGATGTCGAGGTGGGATCCCAGGAAGGGACCCACCAGGAGGAGGAGGCCCCGGAGGTGTCACAGGATAACCTCCCAGACTTTGCACCAGACTCGGCCCCGGAACCCACAGTGGCTCCGTAGTCCGGTGGGCGACCCCTTTGCAAGAAGGGCAAGACTGTGACGCCGGCTGCCTCCGTCCAACCGGAAGTGCCGGATAATTTGCAGGAGGCGCTCAACGGCGCCTCCATCAAAGAGGAACACCGCACTATTATGAGTGCGGTGATTCAGAAGGTGCAGCTTGCCAAGAGCGGGCTGACCGAAGCCTGCAGCAGCCTTCTAACAGGCTTTGAGGTAAGAATTTCGATATGTATAAAATGGTACCGCATAGACAGTAGCCCCTGATGCTCGGTTCGGTGTTCGGAAAGAAAAGCCAGACTGAGGATCTAAAAAGATATACACAGGAGTCATAAAAAATATGTCAATATGGGATTGCAAGCTGCGCTGCTGACCTCTGTCGCACTGACTGCGGAGGTCAATACTTTGAAGGAAAACCTCGAGCGGTCCGAGAACAAGCTCGGCCGTGCCAAGAGGCAGCTCGAGGACATGGAAGGTGAGTAATACCTTATTAAAATTGTACCTTAGAGAAAAGGATTTTGGTTGCAAAAAGAATGACAAGGATAACGTGGGTATCGCAGGGGCCACTAACGAGGTGGCGATCCTGAAAGAGGTGGTGGCCGCGGCCGAACGCAATGCGGCCCAGAGTGCACCGAGCGAGAGAAGCAGGAGGCGCGGGTGGCGGAGGTACAACAAGACCTCCAGGATCTCGTGAAAAAACATGAGAGCCTGGAGCGTGACTCGAAGACTCAAGAGTCTGAGCTTGCAACGGCTCTTGAGAGTGCCAAAGCCGCTAAGGCCGAAGCCTACAAGGCCCTCCAGGAGATTGAGGCAGTGAAGAAAATAGCAGCGGGTAAGGCATTTTTCATGCAAAGTAAGCATGTGAGTGTTAATTACCTGTTGCTTACCCGAATTCGTAGCTCTCCAGGAGCGTTCACAGATCTTCCTCGCAGCGTGTCCGATGCTGGCGCATTCTACCGGGCCGAGGAGGGGAGCTCGATGGAGAAGGTCTTCTAGTCTCAGTATGCTGAGGCCGGACATCCGGTGCCCCTTAGCGACCAGCTGAAGCAGCTGGTCGAGCTCCACAAGGCGGCCGAACATGCCATGAAGGGCCTCATAGTTCGGCTGTGGCCTAAGGAGGCCATGCCTGGGAGCTACTTCGGCCTAGTGCGGCGGCTGGTGGATGCGTGCCCGTGGGTTGAAGTCATCAAGCACTCCGCCTGTATTGAGGGTGCCCGTCAGGCCCTTGCCCGCGCAAAGGTGCACTGGGGCAAGATGGATGCCCAGAAGCTTGTGACGGACCCGCCACCAGAGGGCAAGGAGCATCGCATGCCCGAGATGTATTATAAGAGTGTGCTGAAGGGCGCCCACACTATTGTGGGGGAGTGCTCCAAAGATGTAATTTTTGAGTAGACTCGCAGTTTGTTGTCCTGTGCGCTAAAAACTTAGTTCATATGCGCTAAGCAACGCTTGTTAATTTAAAATATTACCTTCTGTGCGGCTGTTTATCAAATCTGAGAGATAGCAAGTCGTCGGCTTCAGCCTCCATGCCACGAGTGCTGGGGTGTTCGGGATAAACTTGAGCACTCTTGTTCCCATTTTTGGGTCCATCTAGGGAGGCTCTCAACACAGCGAACAAGGCAACCGGACTTATAATGCTTGAACACTCTCACTTAGCCATAGAATTCTATAATTTTAAATTTCGGCAAAGCCCCTAGTCTTCGGAAGGCCGAATTTGGGGCGCTATCCACGCGTGGGCCAGACAAGATCCGGCTGCTCGCTCTAAGCGGCATAAGTCTTTAAGGACTCGCAAAAACCTCTCGAACAGCGACCGGCTCTCGCCTCATCATGACGGTTAGTTTTAGCTTTCTCCACTGAGGCGTTAACCCAGCTCAACTGGGGTGCAATCGCAGTGGTTCTCCCAGTGCTACCTTAGCCGATACAACGGAACGTAAGGTACCAAAACATGGGAGCCGGGCAAACCCAACTATTGACCCAAGACATGATTCGGAGCCGATGCATATAATGCTATAAGTTCGGGGTGCCGCACTTGTGAAAGTGTTCGGACTTATCACATCATGATGCGGGAAACATAAGCCCCTGGTGTGTTTTAACCGTACCAAAGTGTACGGATGCGACATGTCGTAAATGAACATATGTATGAAAATGCAATTATAAGCGAAAAGGTGTTGCATTGTTTTATTCAATAAGTGCTGCTATGAATGCAGAACGATACAAATAGTGCGATAAGCAAGGGATGGGACTGTTAAACATGTCCCCCTCCAGGGGTAGGCTGCGGAGTGGTGTATAAAAATGCTCGTAATGGAGACCACCTGTATATTCGTTGTAGCCTTTATCCTTCCCTGGCTGTTGCATCGTGAGTTCGGCAGGTCTGCTGCCGGACAGGGCCTCTGACGAACGGAGTCCTGTGGGTAAAAAATAAAAGGTAAAAAGAAAAAAAAGAACGATACACTTGAGAGCCCCTGGTGTGGTTGAGCCGCAGTCTGGGCTTATCATGGTCGTGCCCCTCTCCCCATGCCCATGGTATCTTCAGAGTGTAATGGTGTACGCTGAGGACCTGTTTTGACGTTTTGCAGGGGCTAGGGTTGGGCCGCACTGCTACGCGTGCTCGGAACGTGCCAGGTGGTCTTGTTGTAGGTTACTCCAGGCGCGCTTAGCTATGTTCGGCCACTTAACGGCCGGACTCGAGAATTGCCTTAAGAGGCTGCATTGTACTTCTGCCGTGAGAGCCGCTGTATGTTCCTCCGTTCGGAGAGAACGTTCAGTGTTTTGGTTGACCGTGATGACTCCTCGAGGGACTGGCATCTTGAGCTTGAGGTATGCGTAGTGCGGCACCGCGTTGAACTTTGCAAACGCGGTACGTCCGAGCAAGGCATGATAGCCGCTGCGGAATGGGACTATGTCGAAGATTAACTCCTCACTTCGGAAGTTATTCGGGGATCCGAAGACCACTTCCAGTGTAACTGAGCCTGTACAATTGGCTACTACACCTGGTATGACGCCTTTAAAGGTCGTCTTGGTAGGTTTAATCCTTGAGGGGTCTATGCCCATTTTGCACACTGTATCCTGATAGAGCAGGTTCAGGCTGCTGCCGCCGTCCATCAGGACTCTGGTGAGGTGAAATCCATCGATGATTGGGTCTAAGACCAATGCGCTGAATCCGCCGTGCCGGATGCTGGTGGGGTGGTCCCTTCGGTCAAAAGTGATCGGGCAGGAGGACCATGGATTGAACTTCGGGGTGACTGGCTCCATCGCGTATACATCCCTGAGTGCACGCTTCCGCTCCCTTTTGGGTATGTGCGTTGCGTTTATCATGTTCATCGTCCGCACCTGTGGGGGGAAACCCTTCTGTCCTCTATTGTTCGGCGGTCGGGTCTCTTCCTCGTCATCGCTATGAAGCCCCTTGTCATTGTTTTCGGCAATTAACTTGCCTGCCTGCTTGAATACCCAACAGTCCCTGTTGGTGTGGTTGGCTGGTTTTTCGGGGGTGTCGTGTATCTGGCACGAGCGGTCAAGTATTCGGTCCAAATTGGAAGGACCCGGAGCAGTTCTTTTGAATGGCTTTTTCCGCTGACCGGGTTTAGAGCCTCTAAATCCGGCATTGACTGTTGTATCCTCACTATTGTCGCCGTTGATGCGGCGCTTGTTTTTGTTACGACGCGACCTGCCATTTCGATCCTTGAAATCTGGACTGCCAGAATTTTTGCTGAGATTGTTGCTGCGTGCTAGCCAGCTATCCTCACTCGCGCAGAAGCGGGTCATGAGTGATGTGAGGGCTGCCATGGATTTTCGGCTTTTCCTGTCACAGGTGCCGGGCAAGCCACTCGTCGCGGATGTTATGCTTGAAGGCTGCGAGGGCCTCCGCATCCGGACAGTCGACGATTTGGTTTTTCTTGGTTAAGAACTGTGTCCAGAATTGTCTGGCCGATTCATCTGGCTGCTGAATTATGTGGCTTAGGTCATCAGCGTCTGGTGGTCGCACATACGTGCCTTGGAAGTTATCGAGGAATGCGGCTTCCAGGTCTTCCCAACTCCCAATTGACTCTGCTGGCAAGCTATTAAGCCAATGTCGGGCTGGTCCTTTAAGCTTGAGTGGGAGCTATTTGATGGTGTGAAGATCGTCACCGCGGGCCATGTGGATGTGAAGAAGATAGTCTTTGATCCAAACCGCGGGGTCTGTTGTGCCATCGTAAGATTCGATATTCACGGGTTTAAACCCTTCAGGGATTTGATGATCCATTACTTCATCTGTGAAGCATAGTGGGTGTGCGGCGCCTCTGTACTGGGCGATATCACGACGGAGCTCAAAAGAGCTTTGTCTATTTTGTTCGGCCCGGCCGGACTTACTGTGTCCGGCGTGACGGTTGTCGTCACGTACCTTGGGGCTCCCACGCGATCCATAGATTGATCTTGATTGTCTTGCCTTATCCTCCAATATATCTCGCAAGTCCGGAGCGTTCCCCTGTGGCCTTGTGCTTTTCGAGCGATGCCGGGGTACGGGTCTAGTGAAGGGCCTAGAGGCCTCTCTATCGTGACCACGGGGTGGTCGGTCAGCCGTATTATCTCCTGGTGATGCGGGTTCATACGCTTCCTCCTCTAATCAGGGGAGCATCTTGCGTTTAGGGTAGCTTTTGGAGGGGCGTTCGAGCTCATGCTCTTCGGCCGCGAGGACTTCAGTCCATCTGTCGGCTAGCAGATCTTGATCAGCTCTAAGCTGTTGCTGCTTTTTCTTGAGGCTGTTTGCCGTGGCCATAAGCCTGCGTTTAAAACGCTCTTGTTCGATGGGATCCTCAGGAACGACGAATTCATCGTCGTCGAGGCTTGCCTCGTCTCCGGAGGGAGGCATATAATCGTCTACCTCTTCTTCTCCCGCTCTCTCATGAGGGATGGCGTCTCCGTCCTCCTGCGGTGCATCTTGCTAGAGTGGGTTGTCTTCGGCACTGTCCGGTGTATTATTATCTCCGGTGCCGGAGTCTTCATTCTTGCTGTGGCGGGATTTAGAGCGGCGCCGCTGACGCTGGCGATTGGGCTGCTTCTTGGAGGGGCCATCCTCCGCTGTTTCTTCGCCATTCCCATCCTTTGGGATATCCACCATGTATATGTCATATGATGAGGTGGCTTTCCAGTGCCCAGTAGGCGCTGGTTCTTGGTCGTCTCTGGCATCTTCGTCCATACCGTCGATGTCTTCGGAGTCGTAGTCTAGCATGTCGGTTAGATCGTCGACAGCGGCTACCAAGTGGGTGGTGGGTGGGCTTTGAATTTCTTCGTCGTCCGCATCCCAACCGTCCTGACCGCAGTCCGGCCGGGGCTCTCCTGATAACGAGAGATACTTTAGCGAACTCAAGATGTCGCCAAAAGGTGAGAGTTGAAAGATGTCCGCTGCGGTGAACTCCATGATCGGCGCCCAATCGGATTCGATCGGAGGGGGCGCGGGAGGTTCGGAGTCCGGCAAGGAGTCCGGCGCCTCGGAGTCATGGCTTTATGAGGGACAAGGTCATTGTTCGGCTCTATCGCCGTAGAGGTTGCAGCTCCCGAGGCGGTGTCTAGCCATCCGTGCTTGATCTGCGCAGCCGGCTCCGAATTGAAGATCGGAGCGGGTTCGAGTGTGGCCTCCAGGGTACTGTCCGACTACAGAGCTAAATCATGCTTGCCGTGACAGTGCGGCACGCTCGGCTGTGGCTCGAATCCATCGAGGATCAAGTCCCCGCGGATGTCAGCCGTGAAGTTCAAACTTCCAAATCTGACCTGACGGTCAGGGGCGTAGCTTTCGATCTGCTCCAGATGGCCAAGCGAATTGGTCTGCAGTGCAAAGCCGCCGAATACGAAGATCTGTCCGGGGAGAAAGGTCTCACCCTGGACTGTGTCGTTGATGATGGTCGAAGAAGCCATCGAGCCTATCGGTGACGACACAGAGGAACTCTCAATGAAAGCACCAATGTCGGTGTCAAAACCGGCGGATCTCGGGTAGGGGGTCCCGAACTGTGCGTCTAGGCGGAAGGTAACAGGAGACAAGGGACACAATGTTTTACCCAGGTTTGGGCCCTCTTGATGGAGGTAAAACCCTACGTCCTGCTTGATTAATATTGATGATGTGTGTTACAATAGTAGATCTACCACGAGATCAAGGAGGCTAAACCCTAGAAGCTAGCCTATGGTATGATTGTTGTTTGTCCTATGGACTAAAGCCATCTGGTTTATATAGACACCAGAGAGGGCTAGGGTTACACAAAGTCGGTTACAATGGTAGGAGATCTACATATCCGTATCGCAAAGCTTGCCTTCCACACCAAGGAAAGTCCAATTCGGACACGGGACGAAGTCTTCAATCTTGTATCTTCATAGTCTTGGAGTCCGGCCGATGATGATAGTTCGGCTATCGCGACACCCCCTAGTCCGGAACTCCGTCAACGACTTTTTGGCCCTGAAAGTCAAAGAACATCATTCGCCGCTGTTTTTCGGACAAGTTTCTGAACCCATTGGCACTTCCTTTTGAAGGAAATTCAAGAGATTATGTTGCTTATAGACATTAGGCCCCCCGGTAGGGACAAATGTAGCTTTCTGCAGATGCTCTATGATCCTAGCAATCTCATTTGGCCGTAAATTTAAGAAAATTCAGCGGTTATATGCCTTATTCTCCTTGTTTTCGCCAGATGGCATGCTATAACTCGTGCGCGTGAAAGCCAAGAACAAAAATGCATTACTGGCATTGGTCAATATATATGTCGAAACAATATCTCCACTATAGAGGACAAGAAATTTCGGAGCAGTCAGGCAAAAAGTGTCACGGGAAATTGAAGTACATTCAAGGATTGCCATAGAATGGACCGATGTTCACTAAAACGGTCGTAACTTTGTCATTCGGAGTCCATGTAGGACCCACAAGTACTCAAACTTCTCGCTACAAGCGTGCGAATCCAGAGAATACTCTTGGCTTGCGCCATGAGGCCTGGCGTATCCTCAAATTCGGCCTTAAGCAGAACTTTTTGGCCCTGAAAGTCAAAGAACATCATTCGCTGCTGTTTTTTGGACAAGTTTCTGAACCCATTGGCACTTCCTTCTGAAGGACATTCAAGAGATTACATTGCTTATAGACATTAGGCCCTCTGGTAGGGACAAACATAGATTTCTGTAGATGCTCTATGATCCGGGCAATCTCATTTGGCCGTAAATTGAAGAAAAACCAGAGGCTATATGCCTTATTCTCCTTGTTTTCGCCGGATCGCATGCTGTAACTCATGTTCGTGAAAGCCAAAAACAAAAATGCATTCCTGGCATCTGTCAATATATATATGGAACAAATATCTCCACTATAGAGGACAAGAAATTTCGGGGCGGTCAGGCAAAAAGTGTCACGGGAAAATGAAGTATTTTCAAGGACTGTCATAGAATGGACCAATGTTCACTAAAACAGTCATAACTTTGTCATTCGGAGTCCATGTCGGGCCCACAAGTACTCAAACTCCTCGCGGTGAGCGTGCAAATCCAGAAAATACTCTTGGCTTGCACCAGGAGGCCCGGAGTACCCTCAAATTCGGCCATAAGCAGGACTTTTTGGCCCTAAAAGTCAAAGAACATCATTCGCCGCTGTTTTTCGAAAAAGTTTCTGAACCCATTGACACTTCCTTTTGAAGGAAATTCAAGTGATTATGTTGCTTATAGACATTAGGCCGCCTGGTAGGGACAAACGTAGCTTTCTGCAGATGCTCTATGATCCGGGCAATCTCATTTGGCCGCAAATTGAAGAAAATCCGGAGGCTATATGCCTTATTCTCCTTGTTTTCACCGGATCGCATGCTGTAACTCATGCGCACGAAAACCAAGAACAAAAATGCATTCCAGGCATCAGTCAATATATATGTGGAAAAATATCTCCACTATAGAGGAAAAGAAATTTCGGGGCGGTCAGGAAAGAAGTGTCACGGGAAAATGAAGTACTTTCAAGGACTGCCATATAATGGACCGATGTTCACTAAAACGGTCATAACTTTGTCATTCGGAGTCCATGCCGGACCCACAAGTACTCAAACTGCTCGCGGCGAGCATGCGAGTCCAGAAAATACTCTCGGCCTGTGTCAGGAGGCCCGGAGAACCCTCAAATTCGGCCTTAAGCAGGACTTTTGGCCCTGAAAGTCAAAGAACATCATTCGCCGCTGTTTTCGGACAAGTTTCTGAACCCATTGGCACTTCCTTTTGTAGGAAATTCAAGTGATTACATTGCTTATAGACATTAGGCCCCCTGGTAGGGACAAACGTAGCTTTCTGCAGATGCTCTATGATCCGGGCAATCTCATTTGGCCGTAAATTGAAGAAAAACCAGAGGCTATATGCCTTATTCTCCTTGTTTTCGCCGGATCGCATGCTATAACTCATGTTCGTGAAAGCCAAGAACAAAAATGCATTCCTGGCATCTGTCAATATATATGTGGAAAAAATATCTCCACTATAGAGGGCAAGACATTTCGGGGTGGTCATGCAAAAAGTGTCACAGGAAAATGAAGTACTTTCAAGGACTGTCATAGAATGGACCGATGTTCACTAAAACGGTCATAACTTTGTCATTCGGAGTCCATGTCGGGCCCACAAGTACTCAAAATCCTCGCGGTGAGCGTGCAAATCCAGAAAATACTCTTGGCTTGCACCAGGAGGCCCGGAGTACCCTCAAATTCGGCCTTAAGCAGGACTTTTTGGCCCTGAAAGTCAAAGAACATCATTCGCCGCTGTTTTTCGGACACGTTTCTGAACCTATTGGCACTTCCTTTTGAAGGAAATTCAAGTGATTATGTTGCTTATAGACATTAGGCTGCCTGGTAGGGACAAACGTAGCTTTCTGCAGATGCTCTATGATCCGGGCAATCTCATTTGGCCGCAAATTGAAGAAAATCCAGAGGCTATATGCCTTATTGTCCTTGTTTTCGCCGGATCGCATGCTGTAACTCATGCGCACGAAAGCCAAGAACAAAAATGCAATCCAGGCATCAGTCAATATATATGTGGAAACATATCTACACTATAGCGGACAAGAAATTTCGGGGCGGTCAGGAAAGAAGTGTCATGGGAAAATGAAGTACTTTCAAGGACTGCCATAGAATGGACCGATGTTCACTAAAACGGTCATAACTTTGTCATTCGGAGTCCATGTCGGACCCACAAGTACTAAAACTGCTTGCGGCGAGCGTGCGAGTCCAGAAAATACTCTCGGCCTGTGTCAGGAGGCCCGGAGAACCCTCAAATTCGGCCTTAAGCAGGACTTTTGGCCCTGAAAGTCAAAGAACATCATTCGCCGCTGTTTTCGGACAAGTTTCTGAACCCATTGGCACTTCCTTCTGAAGGAAATTCAAGTGATTCCATTGCTTATAGACATTAGGCCCCCTGGTAGGGACAAACATAGCTTTCTGCAGATGCTCTATGATCCGGGCAATCTCATTTGGCCGTAAATTGAAGAAAAACCAGAGGCTATATGCCTTATTCTCCTTGTTTTTGCCGGATCGCATGCTGTAACTCATGTTCATGAAAGCCAAGAACAAAAATGCATTCCTGGCATTTGTCAATATATATATGGAAAATATATCTCCACTATAGAGGACAAGAAATTTCGGGGCGGTCAGGCAAAAAGTGTCACAGGAAAATGAAGTATTTTCAAGGACTGTCATAGAATGGACCGATGTTCACTAAAACGGTCATAACTTTGTCATTCAGAGTCCATGTCGGGCCCACAAGTACTCAAACTCCTCGCGGTGAGCGTGCAAATCCAGAAAATACTCTTGGCTTGCACCAGGAGGCCCTGAGTACCCTCAAATTCGGCCTTAAGCAAGACTTTCTGGCCCTGAAAGTCAAAGAACATCATTCGCCGCTGTTTTTCGGACAAGTTTCTGAACCCATTGGCACTTCCTTTTGAAGGAAATTCAAGTGATTATGTTGCTTATAGACAATAGGCCGCCTGGTAGGGACAAATGTATCTTTCTGCAGATGCTCTATGATCCGGGCAATCTCATTTGGCCGCAAATTGAAGAAAATCCAGAGGCTATATGCCTTATTCTCCTTGTTTTCACCGGATCGCATGCTGTAACTCATGCGCACAAAAGCCAAGAACAAAAATGCATTCCAGGCATCAGTCAATATATATGTGGAAAAATATCTCCACTATAGAGGACAAGAAATTTCGGGGCGGTCAGGAAAGAAGTGTCACGGGAAAATGAAGTACTTTCAAGGACTGCCATAGAATGGACCGATGTTCACAAAAACTGTCATAACTTTGTCATTCGGAGTCCATGTCAGACCCACAAGTACTCAAACTGCTCGCGGCAAGCGTGCGAGTCCAGAAAATACTCTCAGCCTGTGTCAGGACGCCCGGAGAACCCTCAAATTCGGCCTTAAGCAGGACTTTTGGCCCTGAAAGTAAAAGAACATCATTCGCCGCTGTTTCCCGACAAGTTTATGAACCCATTGGCACTTCCTTTTGAAGGAAATTCAAGTGATTACATTCCTTATAGACATTAGGCCCCCTGGTAGGGACAAACGTAGCTTTCTGCAGATGCTCTATGATCCGGGCAATCTCATTTGGCCGTAAATTGAAGAAAATCCAGAGGCTATATGCCTTATTCTCCTTGTTTTCGCCGGATCGCATGTTGTACCTCATGCGTGTGAAAGCCAAGAACAGAACTGCATTCCTGGCATCTGTCAATATATATGTGGAAAAATATCTCCACTATAGAGGACAAGAAATTTCAGGGCGGACAGGCAAAAAGTGTCACGGGAAAATGAAGTACTTTCAAGGACTGCCATAGAATGGACCGATGTTCACTAAAACAGTCATAACTTTGTCATTCTAAGTCCATGACGGATCCGCAAGTACTCAAACTGCTTGCGGCGAGCGTGTGAATGCAGAAAATACTCCCGGCTTGCTCTATGAGACCCGGAGTACCCTCAAATTCAGCCTTAAGCAGGACTTTTTGGCCGTGAAAGTCAAAGAACATCATTCACCGCTGTTTTTCAAACAAGTTTCTAAACCCAATGGCACTTCCTTTTGATGGAAATTCGAGAGATTATGTTGCTTATAGACATTAGACACCCTGGTAGGGACAAACCTAGCTTTCTACAGATGCTCTGTGATCCGGGCAATCTCATTTAGCCATAAATTGAAGAAAATCCAGCGGCTATATGCCTTATTCTCCTTGTTTTCGCCGGATGGCATGCTGTAACTCATGAGCGTGAATGCCAAGAACAAAAAGACATTCCTGGCATCGGTCTATATATATGTGGAAACAATATATCCACTATAGAGGAAAAGAAATTTTGGGGCGGTCAGGCAAAAACCATCACAGGGAAATGAAATACTTTCAAGGACTGCCATAGAATGGACCGATCTTCACTAAAACGGTCATAGCTTTGTCATTTAGAGTCCGTGTCGGACCCAACTGCTCGCGACGAGCATGCGAATCTAGAAAATACTCCCCGTTTGCGCTAGGAGGCCCGGAGTACCCTCAAATTCTGCCTTCAGCAGGACTTTCTGGCCCTGAATGTCAAACAACATCATTCACTGCAATTTTTCAGACAAGTTTATGAACCCATTGGCACTTCCTTCTGAAGGAAATTCGAGAGATTACGTTGCTTGTAGACATTAGCCCCCTTGGTAGGGACAAATATAGCTTTCTGCAGATGCTCTATGATCTGGGCAATCTCATTTGGCCGTAAATTGGAGAAAATCCAGCGCCTATATGCTTATTCTCCTTGTTTTTGCCGGATGGCATGATGTAATTCATGCGTGTGAAAGCCAAGAACAAAAAGGCATTCCTGTCATTGATCAATATATATGTGGAAACAATATCTCCACTAAAGAGGACAAGAAATTTCAGGGCGGTCAGGCAAACAGCATCACAGGAAAATAAAGTACTTTCAAGGACTGCCTTAGAATGGACCGATGTTCACTAAAACGGTCATTACTTTGTCATTTTGAGTCTGTGTCGGACCCGCAAGCACTCAAACTGCTCGCAGCGAGCGTGTGAATCCAGAAATTACCCCCGGCTTGCTTTAGGAGACCTGGAGTACCCTCAAATTCGACCTTAAGCAGGACTTTTTGGCCCTGAAACTCAAAGAACATCATTCACCGTTGTTTTTCGGACAAGCTTCTGAACCCAATGGAACTTCCTTTTGATAGAGGCGAGGGTCCCGATCTTTTGATGAGATGATAACTATTGATTTGGTGGAGTCGACTTTCACGATCCGACTACAAACGTGCACGACGTTGCGCGTTAGCAATCGCTAAACCAATCTCCTGAGGTTACTGATGATGCCGGAAGCACGATCAGCCTGACCATGAAGGTCTATTCCTACAAGCAATCGAAGAACGAGCAAGAATATGATGAAGCAATCTTAATACTGTGAATATGGATGAAGTATGATAATGGTGGGGATCCGAAAGTGGTCTTGGTCTGGTCGTTGGACACAAACGAAGTACACGAAGTTGCGTTGCCTAACTTTTAACTATACAAATCCCAAAGTCTAAACGAGGCCCTAAGGGCTGTATATATGGAGGAAGAGGGGGGAATTTCGTGGCCCTTGCGGAAGGGGTCCGAAACCAACCCTACCTCTTGTTTCCCCACACATACGGACTCTAAAAACAGCCTATACTCAAGTATTTCGAAATTACATGGGCCTGGCCCAATAATAAGGTGACGCAGCACCTAGAATAGCCTCTGGACGAAAGTTATGAAGTAGCATCTTGTATATTTCATCCAAGGCTTCATGCACGCATTATGGTGGCTTCAACGTCCTGAAATCATCACGTGTAACTCCGTTCTTGTTCCCCATGCGCATTCCATCATCTCCATGCTTGTTCTTTCTCCAATATTCATCCTTCTCAAAGCTAGGCCCTTCATTTGTAAGAAAAAAATGTATCCAATTTAGGCAGCATCATATTCTCATGAATATTAGAATCATTACCAAGAAACGAATGTACCTAGTAATTTAATTGGCGTGCGCGAGCTCTAGTAATTGGTCCAGTATGTATAGCAGCAGGGGCTGTGGGTGTAACAATGGTATTGATGTCCTCATCACCTTTTGATGGAAATTCCAGAGATTATGTTGCTTATAGACATTAGCCACACTGGTAGGGACAGACGTAGCTTTCTACAGATGCTCTGCGATCCGGGCAATCTCATTTAGCCGTTAATTGAAGAAAATCCAATGGCTACATGCCTTATTCTCCTTGTTTTCGCCAGATGGCACGCTGTAACTCATGAGCATGAACGCCAAGAACAAAAAGACATTCCTGGCATCGGTCAATATATATGTGGAAACAATATCTCCACTATAGAGGAATAGAAATTTCGAGGCGGTCAGGCAAAAAGCATCACGGGAAAATGAAGTACTTTCAAGGACTGCAATAGAATGGACCGATGTTCACTAAAACGGTCATAGCTTTGTCATTCAGAGTCCGTGTCGGATCCACAAGTACTCAAACTGCTCGCGACGAGCATGCGAATCCATAAAATACTTCCCGTTTATGCCAGGAGGCCCGGAGTACCCTAAAATCCGGCCTTCAGCAGGACTTTTTGGCCCTGGAAGTCAAAGAACATCATTCGCCGCCGTTTCTTGGACAAGTTTCTAAACCCATTGGCACTTCCTTCTGAAGGAAATTCGAGAGATTATGTTGCTTGTAGACATTAGCCCCCCTGTTAGGGACATATGTAGCTTTCTGCAGATGCTCTATGATCCCAACAATCTCATTTGGCTGTAAATTATAGAAAATCCAGCGGTTATATGCCTTGTTCTCCTTCTTTCCAAGAACAAACATGCATTCCTGTCATCGGTCAATATATATGTGGAAAAAATATCTCCACTATAGAAGACAAGAAATTTTGGGGCGGTCAGGCAAAAAGCGTCATGGGAATGAAGTACTTTCAAGGACTGCCATAGAATGGACCGATGTTAACTAAAATGGTCATAACTTTGTCATTCGGAGTCGGTGTCGGACCCGCAAGTACTCAAACCACTCGCGGCGAGCATGCGAATCAAGAGAATACTCCCGACTTGCGCCTGGAGGCCCGGAGTACCCTCATATTCTGATAGAGGCGAGGGTGTCCCGTCTTTCGATAAGATGGTGATTATCGTTTCGGAGGAGTAGACTTTGACGATCTGACTACGTACGTGTGAGGACGTCGCGCCTTAGCAATCGCTAAACCAACTCCAAGAGGTTATTGACCATGCCAGAGCATGATCAACCTGACCACGAGGATTTATTTCCTGCGAGCAAACAAAGAACAAGCAAGAAACTGATATTGCAATCTGGATATTGCGAATATAAGATGAAAGCTTTATTGATCAAGATGGGGTTCTGTGACGTCTTGGTTTAGTCGTTGAACACAAACGAAGTACACGAATTTGCAGCTAAGGCGAACTTTTAATCTAAACAAAACCCAAAGTCTAAATGGTGCCCTAAGGGCTGTATATATGGAGGAAGAGGGGGGGAATTTCGTGGCCCCTGGGGAAGGGGTCCGAAACCAACCCTATCTCTTGTTTCTCCACAAATACAGACTCTAAAAATAGCCTATACTTATGTATTTCGAAATTACATGGGCCTGGCCCAATAATAAGGTGACGCAACACCTAGAATAGTCTCTGGACGAAATTTATGAAGTGGATCTTGTATATTTCATCCAAGGCTTCATGCACTCATTATGGTGGCTTCAAACTCCTGAAATCATCACTTCTAACTCCGTTCTTGTTCCCCTTGCGCATGTGATAGAGGCAAAGGTGTCTCGCCTTTCGATGAGATGGTGATTATCGTTTCGAAGGAGTAGACTTTGACGATCCTACTATGTACGTACGAGGACGTCGCGCCTTAGCAATCGCTAAACCAACTCCGAGAGGTTATTGACCATGCCGGAGCACGATCAACGTGACCACGAGGGTCTATTTCCTGTGAGTAAAGGAAGAACAAGCAAGAAAATGAGATTGCAATCTGGATATTGCGAATATAAGATTAAAGCTCTATTGATCAAGATGGGGTTCTGTGATGTCTTGGTCTGGTCGTCGAACACAAATGAAGTACGCGAAGTTGCAGCTATGGCGAACTTTTAATCTAAACAAAACCCAAAGTCTATACGGTGCCCTAAGGGATGTATATATGGAGGAAGAGGGGGAATTTCGTGGCCTTTGGGGAAGGGGTCCGAAACCAACCCTATCTCTTATTTCCCCACACATACGGACTCTAAAAATAGCATATACTTATATATTTCAAAATTACATGGGCCTGGCCCAATAATAAGGTGACGCAACACCTAGAATAGCCTCTAGACAAAATTTATGAAATGCCATCTTGTATATTTCGTCCAAGACTTCATGCACTCATTATGGTGGCTTCAAAGTCCTGAAATCATCACTTGTGACTCCGTAATTGTTCCCCTTGCACATGCTATCATCTCCATGCTTGGTCTTGATCTAGTTTTCATCCCTCTTCTCCATGCCAGGCCCTTCATTTGTAAGCAAAACAAATGTATCCAATTTAGGCGGCATCATATTCTCATGAACATTAGAATTATTACCAAGAAACGAAAGTACTTGATAATTTAATAGGCGTGCGCGAGCTTGAGGACCCACAACTGTAGGGGGTCTGTCATAGTCCTTTCGATAAGTAAGGGAGTCGAACCCAACGAGGAGGAGAAGGAAATGATAAGCGGTTTTCAGTAAGGTTTTCTCTGCAAGCACTGAAATTGTAGATGATAGATAGGTTTGTGATTAGATAAATAGTAGCGAGTAACAAGTAAGTAAAGTAAATAAAGTGCAGCAAGGTGGCCCGATCCCTTTGTAGCAAAGGATAATCCTGGACAATTTCTAATAATGAGAAAGGAGCTCCCGAGGACACATGGGAATTATCGTCAAGTTAGTTTTCATCACGCTCATATGATTCGCGTTCGGTACTTTGATAATTTGATATGTGGGTGGACCGGTGCTTGGTTACTGCCCTTACCTGGACAAGCATCCCACTTATGATTAACCCCTATTGCAAGCATCCGCAACTACAAAAAAAGTATTAAGGTAAACCTAACCACATCATTAAACATATGGATCCAAATCAGCCCGTAACGAAGCAACGCATAAACTAGGGTTTAAGCTTCTGTCACTCTAGCAACCCATCATCTACTTATTACTTCCCCTTGCCTTCCTCTAGGCCCAAATAATGGTGAAGTGTCATGTAGTCGACGTTCACATAACACCACTAGAGGAAAAGACAACATACATCTCATCAAAATATCGAACGAATACCAAATTCACATGACTACTAATAGCAAGACTTCACCCATGTCCTCAGGAACAAACGTAACTACTCACAAAGCATATTCATGTTCAGAAATACAGGAGTAAAAATATGCATTAAGGATCTGAACATGTGATATGTCACCAAGTAAACCAATTAGCATCAACTACAAGGAGTAATCAACACTACTAGCAACCCACAGGTACCAATTTGTGGTTTTGATACAAGATTGGATACAAGAGATGAACTAGGGTTTTGAGAGGAGATGGTGCTGGTGAAGATGTTGATGGAGATTGACCCCCTCCCGATGAGAGGATCGTTGGTGATGACGCTGGTGATGATTTCCCCCTCCCGGAGGGAAGTGTCCCCGGCAGAACAGCTCCGCCAGAACCCTAGATTGGTTCCGCTAAGGTTCCGCCTCGTGGCGGCGGAGTTTCGTCCTGTAAGCTTGCCCATGATTTTTTCCAGTGTAAAAGCCCTCATATAGCAGAAGATGGACACCGGGGGGTGTCGGGGAACTGATCCACGAACACCAATGGGGCCGGCGGACCGAGCCCCTTTCGGTTCGGCGGGGGGCGGAGATCACACGAAGAGCAGATCAACGCGAAGCACACGAGCGTTTTACCCAGCTTCGGAGCTCTCCGGAGAGATAACACTCCTACTGCTGCTTGTCTGGTTGTATTAGGTTCTTGCTCGCGAGAGCTAAGTGTTTTCTGGCTTACGAATGAGTCCAACCTCCCGAACCTCCTCTACGTTGCGCATGGGCCTCCTTTTATACGCTAAAGGGGTCACCGACAGGTGGCAACGCAGAGAAGGGTACAAATGTAAAAAGCGAGGTGGTTGGTACAGTTACTTGTACAGTGCACCCTACCTAACCCTGACGGCAGGGGACAAGGGCATTAAATGCCCGTCTGAGTCGCCCAAATAGTGCAAAAAAGGACCGTTAGGGGCGCCACCGTTCGCCACGATGGCGATCTTGTCAGCTTCGCATGCCACTGCGCACCGCTGGCTGCACAGCCTCCCGCCACGCGCCCCTGGAGAGGCCCCCAGAGCGACATGTTGGTGGATGCGCTGGAGCGTGGGCACAGAGTGGCCGCCTGCCGCGGCAAGCGCCTTGCCGCTGCTGTTATCTTGTCGGGTCCGAAAGCTTGTCGCTCGCCGGGCCTCGAGGTACCTTGGTTGGTCTTCCTGGCAAGCTCCTCTTGCCGGGGCCTTGTTGCCTTGCCGGAGCGCGTGGCGCATCACGGCAAGTTCCTTGGAGTGCCTTGGTTGGCCTTCCCGGCAAGCTCCTCTTGCCGGGGCCTTGTCTCCTGAGCTTAAATACTTTGTTCTTGAATGGCTCCAAGGGAACCACGGAGGATCTTGGCGTTTGCCCGGCAAGCCTTGCCGCGGGGTGCTGCAACTGCCCGTGCACAAGTTCGGGGTACTAGGGTACCCCTATTCTAGTACACCGACAGGAGCCCCCGAGCCTGGGCCAGACACGGTGCCGAGCGCTGTTGGGCCAGGCCCAAGACAGGGCACGGGCACACGCGAACTGGGCCACGTCGAATCTCGCTCCGTATCCACTGCGCTCTCCCCTAATGGCACGCGTTGAATGCGGCGTCGTGGGAGAGATCGTGGGTGGTTCTTTATTCGGAAGGGCGAAACGTCCGCCCCGTCCCTCTTTATAAGCAGAGGAAACAGGGGCAGTTCGTTCCCCCTCGCTGGTTGCTACTACTCCATCTTCACGAACCTCCGCCGCTCCCCCCCCCCCTCTTCGTTCTTCAGATCCATCTGCTGCTGAGCCAATGGAGACAGAGGGCGCCGGCGAGGAAGGGGCCGGTGCTGATGAGACCGCCGGCGAGGAGGCCGCCAAGGCTGCAGCCGCAGAAGCCGGCGAGGGGTTGGGCGATCGCACTGACGACCCTAAGGCCGCAGGAGCGCCAGGCGCTGCGCCCACCGCCGATCCCTCTGCCGCTGCTGCGGAGCCGGGCTCCGAGGAGCCCCAGCCCGGCGCCTACTTGAAGGCCGGCAACGATATCTTCATCAAGCTACCCTGGGTGTCGAGCTCCAGGGCGCCGGTCGAGGGGGAAACTTTCGATGAGGAGGTGCTCGCCTTCGCTGGACTATCGTTGGTCGACGCGCCCAGCAGCAGCAGTGGCGAGCCTGAGGAGGAGCAGCTGCTGCGGAAGCTGCTATCACTCTACCGCGCATGGCAAGTCAAGCTGGTTTCCCAGGAAGCGCTTGTCGCGAAGGCGGGAGTTGATATGGAGAAGCGCGCGGAGGAGCTCCGGGGCCACAATCAAGAAACTCTCCGGTCCCTGGCACAGGAGCGGGAGCGACTCGCCGAGGAGCGCACGGCCTTCCTTCTCGAGAAGGCCGAAGCTGAGGAGGAACAAAGGCTGGCCGCCGAGAGGCAGTCCGCGCGAGAAGGCGAATTGGTGCAGCGGAAGGCCAACCTCGACAGCTACGAGGAGGAGCTCGCCGAGCGCGAGCAAGCACTTGGCAGGGCGCTCAAGGAAGCAAAGGACGCTGCCGCAATCGCAGAGGCCGCCAAGAAGGAGCTGGAGGAGAAGGTGGCGCAGCTGGAGGCCAACATTGGGAAGAGCAGCGAGGAGCTTGCCGCGCTCAATCGTGAGCGTGAGAAGGATGCTGCCGCCCACGGTGAGCTGCAAGGTCTTCTCTCTGAGAGGGGCAAGGAGCTCAGCGCCGCCAAGGATTCCAATGCAGACCTGGAGTTGAAGCTGGCCACGCTGACGCAGATGCTGGAGGCCGCCAAGGAGCGGGAGAAGACCTTGTCGGAGAAGGTCAAGGCTGACACGGCGCTGCTGGAGAGCATCGCAGTTACCCAGAACTCATTCAGAGATACTGTGGAGCACTGGACCGAGGGTTTGGTGAATATTGCCGCAGTCATCAACGAGGAACTGGCGCAGCTGGGGATGGAGGACTTTGGGTATCCCTCCGACGAGAATCTCCAACCTAGCGCCAAGCTCAGCCTGTTCTTCAAGGGCGTGGCGATGGCACTCCAGCGGCTCCGGGAGAGGATCCCAAAGCAGCTGGCCGACGAGTCGCGCAAAATCTGCGCCGGGGTTCTCCAGAAGGTGCTGATGAAGGTGGCCTTCCGCAATCCAGGCCTCAGCTTCACCAACGTCCTCAAGTCCTTGCCGCCAGACACCGATCGGGACGCACTCAAGGCCCTTGTCGCACCCATTGTGGACAAGGTGAGCGAGATCAAGAGGGTTGAGGGCGACCGCGTAGACTAGGCCGCCCATTTCTTCTTTTCCCTTGTCGCTGCTAATCATGTTATGAAAACAGTCTGTTAGAGCTGCGACAAGTTATCTTGTAATATAACTTTATTTCTGTTATCAATTGCTATGTTATTTCCTCTACTAGATTCCTTCCTTTGTATGTTTTTACCCTACGCTTCTAGGGAACTTGTCGGCGCAGGTACCCGAGCCGCGAGCGTTGAGTGCGGAACGTCAGCAGCCTGCTGGCGGCGCTGCTTCCGACAAGAAACCTTGTCGCGACTAGATGCAGCACACTTAAGTTGTTGAGCGGACTCGAAACAAAGTAAGGGCGCAACTAGCCACAAGTTGGTTCCTCCGCGCACAGGTTTTCCATACAAAGCAGGGTCGTTCGAGGAAGATAACTCAAAAATTTAAAAACTGATTGCTCAAACTTTGGCAACTTAGCTTTTCTGTCGTTTGCTTCCCGGCAAGGCAAAACTTTGCTTGAACGACGCCTGGTCCATACCACAATCTTCTCCTTCCCCCCCGGCAAACTTGTGTGCGAGGGAACCTTGTTTTCCTTTGTTGAAAAGAAGAAAGAAGAGAAAATAATGATATGGAGCCCTTCGGCTCGTTATTGCTTACCGGATGTAGGTGCTGCACAAAGTGTCAGATAACGCATGCAAGAAAGAAACTAATGCATGAAATGGACAATTTGTGCGGAGCACATGGGGTTTTATTTATGCACGGGATCTGCGCCCGGCTTTCTACAAAGGATTATATGCAACAGCGGCAAGACTTGTACAAAAGGTGGTTGCTAGAACGGGTTCCGGCAACCGCGCCCTATGGAAAAATTTACGAAGATGTTCTATGTTCCAGGAATTGCTCACCGGAATGCCATCTTCGGTCTCAAGGCGGACAGCGCCGGGCCTAGTGACTCGTTTCACCCGATAAGGGCCTTCCCACTTCGGCGTCAACTTGTTGGAATTCTTGGCGGACTGAACGCGCCGAAGAACAAGGTCGCCTTCCTCGAAGCTTCTGGCTTTAACTTTGCGGCTATGGTAGCGGCGCAAAGCTTGCTGGTATCGAGCAGCTCGTACAGCAGCCTGAAGACGATCTTCCTCAAGGAGCAGCGCGTCGTCTTGTCGCAGCTGTTCTTGCTCAAGCTCATCATAAGCAAGCACTCGAGGCGATCCGTATACGAGTTCCGTGGGGAGGACTGCCTCTGCTCCATAGACTAGAGCGAAAGGCGTCTGGCCAATGGCTCGATTTGGCGTCGTTCTGATCGACCAAAGAACCACCGGCAGCTCCTCGATCCAGTTTCTTCCGCACTTGTGCAGCCTGTCGAAAGTTCTGGTCTTGAGACCGCGCAGCACTTCAGCATTTGCCCTCTCTGCTTGACCGTTGCTTCTCGGATGAGCAACAGAAGCAAAGCAGACCTTGGCGCCAAGGTCTTGGACGTACTACATGAAGGTGCGGCTCGTGAATTGGGTGCCGTTGTTGGTGATGATCCTGTTAGGGATCCCGAAACGGCAAACAATTGACCTGAAGAACTTGACTGCTGACTGTGCTGTCACCTTCCTCACTGGCTGCACTTCCGGCCACTTTGTGAACTTGTCGATTGCGACGTACAAGTACTCAAAGCCCCCGACAGCTCGGGGGAAAGGGCCGAGGATATCGAGCCCCCAGGCCGAAAATGGCCAGGATAAAGGGATCGTCTGGAGAGCTTGAGCTGGCTGGTGTATCTGTTTGGAGTGGAACTGGCACGCTTCACACTTGGTTACTTGTGCAGTTGCATCCTGGAGGGCTGTCGGCCAAAAGAAACCTTGCCGGAAAGCTTTGCCGGCAAGTGCTCTCGCGCCAATGTGGTGGCCACATATGCCTCCATGTATCTCTGCCAACAACTTTTGTCCATCTTCCCGGCAAATACACTTCAATTTCACACCGTTGAGTCTTTTTCTGTACAGTATGCTATCGACAAACTGGTACATACTTGACTGCCGAGCTACTTTTTCCGCTTCTTCTTGCTCTTCGGGAAGTTCTCCTGTCTGAAGGAAATGGACAATTTGATGTGCCCATGCTGGAGCTTGTGGCTCGACAACATGGACTAAAGGCACATCTGCTGCTGCGGGAACATCCGGTTCTACGGCAAGGACTTGCGGCCCTGCCGGAGCTTGATGTTCCCCGGCAAGCTTGCCGGAGCAAAACTTGTCGGGAGCGTTTGCTTCAACGGAACAAACCATAAGGCTTGCCGGAGCGGATTGCCCCTCAGCATCCTTGGTGTTGATCTTGGGGACTTTCTTGGCGGCGGCTTCGGGGAGCTCTGCCGGAAAGTAGTCACCAGAAACCAACTTCCTCTTCTTGCTTTGTCCAGTTGATGGTGTTACGGATGGTTGAGTCAACTTGAGCACAAAGATCCCTGGTTCCACAGGTAACTTTAGTGCGGCGCACTTTGACAGGCCATCAGCAATGTCATTCTGAGCTCTTGGGATATGCTCCATCTGTAGGCCGTCAAAGTGCTCTTCTAGCTTCCTCACTTCATCAACATATGCTTCCATCAATGGACTCTGGTAGTTCTTGTTCACTTGGCGGACGACAAGCTGTGAGTCACCCCTTGACAATGAGCTTCTTGATCCCAAGGTCTGCTGCGATTCTGAGACCGGCAAGCAATCCTTCATACTCTGCAGTATTGTTGGTTGCTTGCTCCTTGGGAAAGTGCATCTGGACTACGTACTTGAGGTGCTCTCCGGTGGGCGCGACAAGCAGCACGCCCGCACCGGCGCCTTGCAGCGAGAAGGCACCATCAAAGTACATCAGCCACTCTTTGCTTGCCTCTTTGACGGGGATGCTCGTCTCTGGAATTTCTTCATCTGGTGTTGGCGTCCATTCTGCTATGAACTCTGCCAATGCTCTGCTTTGGATAGTTGAAGTGCTCTCAAACTTGAGGCCAAAGCTTGACAGTTCCAGCGCCCACTCGACAATCCTGCCTGTTGCTTCTGGATTTTGCAGTATCCTCTTCAGCGGAAAGCGAGTGACGACTGTGATCTCATGTGCTTGGAAGTAATGGCGCAGCTTTCTCGAGGCCATGAGGAGGCCGAAAAGCAACTTCTGCACACCAGAGTACCTTGATCTAGCCCCCTGTAGAAGGGAACTGACAAAGTAAACTGGACGCTGCACCATTCTCTTCTGCATCTTATCATGCTCCTGCGCAGATCCATCTCTGTCGGGACCAGAGCTTGTCGGCGAAGCCCCCTGCTTGTCGCTGGATGCATCTGCCGTGGTTGCTGGCTCATCATCTGCCTCCCTCTCCGCCACTAACGCAGCACTAACCACTTGATTGGTTGCCGCTATATACAGCAGCAACTTCTCTTGCGGCTTAGGTGCGACAAGTGTTGGAGTGGAGGACAGGTATCTCTTCAAGTCCTGCAGCGCAGCCTCCGCCTCCGGAGTCCATTTTATTGGACCTGCCTTTTTCAAAATTTTGAAAAATGGCAGGGCGCGCTCAGCAGATCTAGAGATAAACCTGCTGAGAGCAGCCACGCAACCGGCAAGCCTTCGTACATCCTTGACGCGCTTTGGTGCTTCGATCTGCTCAATGGCCTTGATCTTGTCGGGATTGGCTTCAATTCCCCGCTGAGACACGAAGAACCCGAGAAGCTTGCCGGAAGGGACTCCAAACACGCACTTCTCGGGGTTAAGCTTGAGGTTGATCTTGCGCAGATTTGCAAATGTCTCGTCTAAATCTTGAATCAGGGTCGCCCTGTTCTTGCTCTTGACCACTATGTCATCCATGTAGGCTTCCACATTTCTGTGCATCTGCGGCTCAAAAGCGTGGTGGACTACCCTTGCGAATGTTGAACCAGCATTCTTCAAACCGAAAGGCATCCGTACGAAGCAGTACGTGCCACACGGGGTGATAAATGCGGTTTTCTCTTCATCCTCTTCTGCCATGAAGATCTGATGGTATCCTGAGTATGCATCAAGAAATGAAAGCAAATCACATCCGGCTGTGGAGTCAACAATCTGGTCAATGCGCGGCAAGGGAAATGGGTCTTTGGGACAAGCTTTATTAACATCAGTGAAGTCAATACAAAGCCTCCATTTCCCGTTAGCCTTGCGCACGACAACAGGATTGGCCAACCACGTGGGATGGAGCACTCCTCTGACAAGGCCTGCTGCTTCCAACTTCTTGATTTCTTCTGTGATGAATTCTTGGCGCTCCACTGCCTGTTTCCTGACTTTCTGCTTGACGGGCCGCGCATGAGGACAGACGGCAAGGTGGTGCTCAATTACTTTCCTGGGAACACCGGGGATATCAGACGGTTGCCACGCAAACACGTCGACATTCGCCCGCAGGAAAGCAACGAGCGCGCTTTCCTATTTGGGGTCAAGAGTGGCGCTGATGGTGAAGGTACCACCAGTGCCGTCCTCCTTGGCGGACACCTTCTTGGTCTCAGGTGGAGCTGCCATTGCCTTCTTACACTTGCCGGTGGAGCTCGATGGTGCGTCCTCGACGGTAGCGCAGCACTCCGAAGAGGTGCGCTTGCCGGAGTGGGCATCAGAGCTCTTGCCGGACTTGGTCTTCTTCTTCCCCCCGGGAGCTTCAGCGGCAAGTGTCTTGCATTCTGCTGCGGCTGCTGCTTCCCGGTAGATCTTGTCGGCACAGATAAGAGCATCCCTTCTTGTCGCTAGGGACAGAGAAGACACTTATCGGGCCTGGCATTTTCAGTATGTTGTACGCATAGTGAGAGGCTGCCATGAACTTGGCGAGTGCCGGACGGCCAAGGATTCCATTGTAAGGTAATGGAAAGTCAGCAACATCAAACATGACCCTCTCAGTCCTGAAGTTCAGCTCGCTGCCAAATGTTACCGGCAACGTGATCTTTCCCTTCGGCTTGCTCCTTCCCGGGTTGATTCCTTGAAATGTACCGGTCTCTTCGAGCTCGCTGTCAGGGATCTGGAGTTTCTGGAGCACCGCGGAGGAGATCAGGTTCAAGCCGGCCCCGCCGTCAACTAGCATCTTAGTGACCTTGAGGTTGCGGATTGTTGGTGAAACCAACATCGGCAAGCACCCGACCACAGTTATGCGATCAGGGTGGTCCTCAATATCAAAGATGATAGGCGTGCTGGACCATTTCAGAGGCTTGCGTGACTCGACGGGTGGTTCTGCTGCATTAACTTCCCGCACCCACTGCTTGAGCTGACGGTGCGAGGTATGCAGAGAAGCACCACCGTCAACGCACAGGACCTCTGTGGCTTTCTGGAACTCCTGCTCATCAGTCTCCTCATCATCCATGTCTTCATCGTCGTCGTCATCTTCATCCTTGTCGCGGCCGCGAGGAGGTCTGTCTCCTTGCCGCTGCTTGGCCTTGCCGCGGCGTCCTCCTCGGCCGGGACGTTTCTTGCCGGATCCCCCAGCACCTTCCTGGGCCTTCTCCTTGTCGCGCCGCTCGTATTCAGCTTTCTGTTGCTCAACAAGCTGCTCGACTTTCTTGCAGCTCTGGAGATCATGGCCCTTGGTGCGGTGGATCTTGCAATACTGCTTGTTGGTGCCGTCCTGCTTGTCGGCGACCGCCACCTCCGCGGCAACCTCCTTGCCGGAGTCACCAGCTTTGGCTTCCTTGGCGCCACCACCGTTGCCGGACTGCTCAACAACTAGCACCTCTTTGCCTTTCCTCCTTCCTGTTGTTCCGCCGCCGGTTTTTCCTTGCCGGGGCAGCATCTTCACTGTCAGATCCTCCCGCTCCTACATTCTCTCCGGGGAGTCTCCTCCCTTCCTCAGCACGTGCACACTTGTCGGCCAGTGCATATAACTCACTGACGTCCCTGATCTTGCACATCGCCATTTCCTCCCGCATCCTGCGGTTTCGCACGTTCTGATGGAACGCGCTGATCACCGCGGCAGGGTGGACGTCTGGGATGTTGTGCTGCACACTGCTGAATCTCTGAATGTACTTGCGCAGGGGCTCTCCTTCCTTCTGGGCGAGCAGATGAAGATCACTCTCCTGGCCATGAGGCTTGTGTCCGCCTGTGAAGGCGCCGACAAACTGATGGCACAGATCAGCCCAAGAGGATATGGAGTTGTCCGGCAAGTGCATGAGCCAGGATCTGACGTTGGGCTTGAGCACCAGCGGGAAGTAGTTGGCAAGGATCTTGTCATCCCGTCCCCCGGCAGCCTGCACCGCAATGGTGTAGATGCTGAGGAACTCCGACGGATGCGTCTTGCCGTCGTACTTCTCCGGTACGTCTGGCTTGAAGTTCTTCGTGCTGGGCCACTGGACTTGCCGCAGCTCACGAGTGAACGCAGGGCAACCTACCGCGTACGGCAGATCGCCTGGTTCCCCTGGCGCATGCATGTCAACAGAGGGCCCAGCGCGCTTGTCGGATTGACGTCGCGCTTCTCTTCGGCGCTCGATGCGAGTTCGAGCGTCTTCTTGTTGTCGATCATGAAGAACTTGGCGCTGATCGCGACGAGCTCGTGGATCCGACGATGCGGTGGAGTCGCTGTCGAGGTGGATCCGGCGAGTCGGCGATCTTGGCCTTCGGGGTGGTGATTGCATGGTAGTTGCACCTCCACCCGTTTCGTCGCCACCGGCTCGCGCCCGGCAACCCTGCCGCGGCGGCGACGCGCTCGGCCGCCGTGGAGTGTCGCCGTTGGCGTAGCCGATGAGACTCTGAATGGTGGCCCTCCATTCGTCGATCTTGTCCGACGTTGGAGGGTAATCTAGGAGCAGTTGAGCTCGCGCCAAAGCTTCTGCTGGAGTGGTGGGTGGCAGTGGCGGACGGCGCGAGGAGCGGGACGTGCTCGGACTTCTAACTATGTTAGAAGGAGCAGTATCCCGTCCAGGCGACCGTGCCCCGCTCGTGCCAGCACGCTGGCGTGCATGCTGGTCTTGAGCGCCCCGAGATCCACCAGCTTGGTCTTGGCCTATCATGCGTATGGCACTGCGAGTGCCATGACGCTGTTGGTCTTGCGCCTCCTGAGAGTGGCGCGGAACATGTACAGTCGCCGAGGTTTGTGCAGCCTTGTCCTTGGACCTGGCAGCATCATAAGCTTCCTCGTCGACGTCCATTCTTCCGCCGGCGTCCATTCCACCACCCGTTTGCTCCAACGGTGGCGGAAGTGACGTGGACGGAGCGGCTGCCGCCGAAGTCTTCTTCTTCGGTGGCATGTTGATGAAGGGAATGAAGATCTAGCTCGTGTGAACGCCGGATCAGGTTCACACAATCTCGACGCCCCCTACCTGGCGCGCCAAAGATGTCGGGGAAACTGATCCACGAACACCTATGGGGCCGGCGGACCGAGCCCCTTTCGGTTCGGCGGGGGGGGGGGCGGAGATCACACGAAGAGCAGATCGAGGCGAAGCACATGAGCAGTTTTACCCAGCTTCGGAGATCTCCGGAGAGATAACACTCCTACTGCTGCTTGTCTGGTTGTATTAGGTTCTTGCTCGCGAGAGCTAAGTGTTTTCTGGCTTACGAATGAGTCCAACCTCCCGAACCTCCTCTACGTTGCGCATGGGCCTCCTTTTATACGCTAAAGGGGTCACCGACAGGTGGCAACGCAGAGAAGGGTACAAATGTAAAAAAGCGAGGTGGTTGGTACAGTTACTTGTACAGTGCACCCTACCTAACCCTGACGGCAGGGGACAAGGGCATTAAATGCCCGTCTGAGTCGCCCAAACTATGCAGAAAAGGACCGTTAGGGGCGCCACCGTTCGCCACGATGGCGATCTTGTCAGCTTCGCATGCCACTGCGCACCGCTGGCTGCACAGCCTCCCGCCACGCGCGCCTGGAGAGGCCCCCAGAGCGACAAGTTGGTGGATGCGCTGGAGCGTGGGCACAGAGTGGCCGCCTGCTGCGGCAAGCACCTTGCCGCTGCTGTTATCTTGTCGGGTCCGAAAGCTTGTCGCTCGCCGGGCCTCGAGGTACCTTGGTTGGTCTTCCCGGCAAGCTCCTCTTGCCGGGGCCTTGTTGCCTTGCCGGAGCGCGTGGCGCGTCGCGGTAAGTTCCTTGGAGTGCCTTGGTTGGCCTTCCCGGCAAGCTCCTCTTGCCGGGGCCTTGTCTCCTAAGCTTAAATACTTTGTTCTTGAATGGCTCCAAGGGAACCACGGAGGATCTTGGCGTTCGCCCGGCAAGCCTTGCCGCGGGGTGCTGCAACTACCCGTGCACAAGTTCGGGGTACTAGGGTACCCCTATTCTAGTACACCGACAGGGGGCCACCAGGCGGCCCAGGAGATAGGGGGCGCGCCCAATAGGGGTGGGCGCGCCCCCCACCGTCCTGGATATGGTGTGGGCCCCCTGGTGTATTTCTTCCGCTCAATAATTCTTATTAATTCCAAAAACATGTTTCGTGGAGTTTCAGGATTTTTGGAGCAGTGCAGAATAGGTTTCCAATGTTTGCTCCTTTTTCAACCAGAATTCCAGCTGTTGGCATTCCCCCTGTTCATGGTAAACCTTGTAAAATAAGAGAGAATAGCCATAAGTATTGAGATATAATGTGTAATAACAGCCCATAATGCAATAAATATTGATGTAAAAGCATGATGCAAAATGGACGTATCAACTCCCCCAAGCTTAGACCTCGCTTGTCCTCAAGCGGAAGCCGAAATCGAAAAACATGTCCACATGTTTAGAGATAGAGGTGTCGATAAAAATAAAATACGAACATGAGGGCATCATGATCTTTCTTATAATAGCAACATAAATAGGTTTTATCATATGATTTCTTATGCTCAAGTAACAATCAATTCACAATGTCAAGTATGGTTCAAAACTTCATTGAGAACTAACAAACTATAATCTCAGTCATCAAGGCAATTGCAATTTATCATAACATCAGAAAGAGTCAACAATAGAGCTTTTCAGCAAGTCCACATACTCAACTATCATGTAGTCTTCTATAATTGCTAACACTCATGCAATAATTGTGGTTAAGGAGTTTCAGCCGGACACTGAGAAATATAGGGGCTTATTGTGTTGCCTCCCAATGTATTCACCTTTAGTGATGTCAACAATAATAGCCCATGCTAACTTACACCCAATTTCATATATATATATATATCATGATCTTTCAAACACGAGGAGCTTGCCAAAGGATAAAATGAAAAAGGGAAAGGTGAGGATCACCTTGACTCAAGCATAAAGTAAAAACATAAAGTAAAAGATAGGCCCTTTGCAGAGGGAAGCTGAGGTTGTCATGTGCGTTTATGGTTGGATGCACAAAATCTTAATGCAAAAGAACGTCACTTTATATTGCCCCTTGTATGTGGACCTTTATTATGCAGTCCATCGCTTTTATTACTTCCACAACAAGATCGTACAAAGCTTATTTTCTCTGCACTAATAAGTCATACATATTTAGATAGCAATTTTTATTGCCTGCAACATGACAACTTACTTGAAGGATCTTACTCAATCCATAGGTAGGTATGGTGGACTATCATGGCAAAACTGGATTTAAGGAAATTTGGAAGCACAAGTAGTATCTCTACTTGGTGCAAGGAATTTGGCTAGCATGAGGGGGAAAGGAAAGCTCAACATGTTTGGAAGGTCAATAACAATATACTTCAACTGAGATGTGAGAAAACATAAACCATTACGTTGTCTTCCTAGTCCAACGTCAACTCTTTTAGCATGTCATACTTAATGAGTGCTCCCAATCATAAAAGGTGTCCAAGATAATATATTTATATGTGAACCTCCCTTTCCTTATCACTTCCTATTAATTTCAACGGTGACCAAAAACTACGTTTATCGACTCTCAACAACTTTTATGCCTCATACTTTCTATGTGTGAAGTCATCACTCACCATAAGATCAATATGAACTCTTTTATTCTTTCTACTTTCTCAAGATCATAGCAACATAGCAAAGCCCTTGACTCAACACTAATCTTTATTATAGATAGCTCACGGACTCGATTACAAAAAGAGATCACAAAGCAAAACTCAAAACTACTTGATATCAAAACTTCAATCTACTAGATCAAGATGCTACTAAAAGGATCGAACTAAATAAAACAGTAAAGATAGGAGTGTGATGGTGATACGATACTGGGGCACCTCCCCCAAGCTTGGCATTTTCCAAGGGGAGTGCCCATACCCATGTGATTATGTCCTCGGAGGTGGTGAAGTAGGAGTTGTTGATGATGTAGGCTTGTCGTCCGTCTTCCAAGGCATAGGCTCACCATCATAGAAGGATGATCGAGTCTCCGGGATCCTTAAATCTGCAGCCAAACTCATCCTTTTGAATCTATATTCATACTCACAGTTCTGGTTTTGCAGGTCATAAATTTGGGCTTGGAGGTGCTCGATTTTCTCTTGAAGCTTGAAGATGGTTTCCCCAATGACTTTGGCATCTAGCTTGTGGTTGTTGGTGAACTCCGTGATCATCATCTGGTTGGCGTTGAGTCCACGCTCCACCATCCCTTGGCACTTGAAAACTTGCTGCTCCACGACTTTGAGCTTTGTCTCCATGCTTCCGGCACGCCTTGGTCCCTCCACATCGCGGATGTGCAGCACCCCCTCACGCATCTCAATGGTTTGAGGGTGTTGCAGCACCTCCACGATATATGGGTTGATAACCCTCTTGAAAAACTTGTCCTTGGGAGCGCTTGGAGACGACATGCTGCTCTAGATCTGAAACAGAAACAACTTCAAATGAGAACAGAGGATATTTGCGTGATACGGTCGTCAAAACCTTCGGGAGTTTTTATAATTAATTTTTACCGACCCCAATACGTAACGTGCAAGAAAACGGAGTCCGGGAGGCACATGAGGTGTCCACGAGACAGGGGGCGCGCCTAGTAAGGGTGGGCGCGCCCTCCACTCTCGTGGGGGCCTCGTGTCCCTTTCGGACTACTTCTTTCTTCCTAAAATTCTTAAATATTCCAAAACTGATAAGAATTTCCATTGGAGTTGTTTTGGAGTCGGTTTACTTACCGTACCACATACCTATTCCTTTTCGGGGTCTGGAACGTTCTGGAAAGTGTTCCTTATGTATTCCTCCAGGATTATGGTTTCAATAATATTAGTTTCAACATTGATATGATTACCTGAAATATAATGTTTAATTCTTTGACCGTTCACCACCCTCGGACTTGTGCATTCGAAGTTGTTGATTTTTATGGGACCAGAACGATAGACCTCCTCGATAACGTAAGGACCTTCCCATTTAGAGAGAAGTTTTCCTGCAAAAAATCTTAAACGAGAGTTGAATAATAACACATAATCTCCTACGTTAAACTCACGCTTTTGTATCCTTTTGCCATGCCAACATTTGACTTTTTCTTTGAATAGCTTGGCATTCTCATATGCTTGGGTTCTCCATTCATCAAGTGAGCTAATGTCAAACAACCTCTTCTCACCGGCAAGTTTGAAGTCATAGTTGAGCTCTTTAACAGCCCAATATGCTTTATGTTCAAGTTCAAGAGGTAAGTGACAAGCTTTTCCATAAACCATCTTATAAGGAGACATACCCATAGGATTTTTGTATGCAGTTCTATAGGCCCATAATGGATCATCATGTTTTTTGGACCAATTCTTTCTAGATCTATTCACAGTCTTTTGCAAAATTAATTTGAGCTCTCTATTGCTCAACTCTACTTGACCACTAGATCGAGGATGATAAGGAGATGCGATTCTATGATTAACATCATACTTAGCAAGCATCTTACGGAAAGCACCATGAATAAAATGTGAACCACCATCAGTCATAAGATACCTAGGGACTCCAAACCTCGGAAAAATAACTTCTTTAAGCATTTTAATAGAAGTGTTATGATCAACACTACTAGTTGGAATAACTTCTACCCACTTAGTAACGTAATCAATAGCAACTAAAATATGTGTATAACCATTAGAGGCAGGAAAAGGTCCCATATAATCAAAGCCCCAAACTTCAAATGGTTCAATAACAAGAGAGTAATTCATAGGCATTTCTTGACGTCTACTAATATTACCTATTCTTTGACATTCATCACAAGATAAGACAAACTTACAAGCATCTTTGGAGAGAGTAGGCCAATAAAAACCAGATTGTAGTACCTTGTGTGCAGTTCTATCTCCAGTGTGGTGTCCTCCATAAGATTCAGAGTGACACTTGCGTAGGATCTGTTCCTGTTCATGCTCAGGCACACAACGTCTAATAACACCATCTACTCCTTCTTTATAAAGGTGTGGGTCATACCAGAAGTAATGTCTTAAATCATAAAAGAACTTTTTCTTTTGCTGGTATGTGAAGCTAGGCGGTATAAATTTAGCAACAATGTAATTAGCATAATCAGCATACCAAGGAGCAGCACGAGAAGCATTAACGACCGCTAATTGTTCATCAGGAAAGCTATCATCAATAGGTAGTGGGTCATTAAGAACATTCTCTAACCTAGACAAGTTGTCTGCAACGGGGTTCTCAGCTCCCTTTCTATCAATAATATGCAAATCAAATTCTTGAAGCAGGAGAACCCATCTAATGAGTCTAGGCTTAACATCTTTATTTTCCATAAGATTTTTAATAGCAGCATGATCAGTGTGAATAGTAACTTTGGAATCAACAATATAAGGTCTAAACTTATCACATGCAAACACAACTGCTAAGAACTCTTTTTCAGTAGTGGCATAATTTCTCTGGGCAGTATCAAGAGTCTTACTAGCATACTGGATAAGATTCAATTTCTTATCAACTCTTTGCCCTAGAACAGCACCTACAGCATAATCACTAGCATGACACATAATTTCAAAAGGTAAATTCCAATCAGGTGGCTGAACAATAGGTGCAGTGATCAAAGCTTTCTTAAGTATTTGAAATGCTTCTACACAATCGTCATCAAAGACAAAAGGAATATCTTTTTGCAATAAATTAGTCAGAGGCCTAGAGATTTTAGAAAAGTCCTTAATGAACCTCCTATAAAAACCGACATGACCAAGGAAACTTCTTATACCTTTTATGTCCTTGGGACATGGCATCTTTTCAATAGCATCAACTTTGGCTTTGTCAACTTCAATACCTCTCTCGGAAATCTTATGCCCCATGACAATGCCTTCATTAACCATAAAGTGACACTTTTCCCAATTTAGGACGAGACTAGTGTCTTCGCATCTCTGCAAAACTCGATCAAGGTTGCTCAAACAATCATCAAAAGAGGATCCATAAAAGGAGAAGTCATCCATGAATACCTCAGAAATCTTTTCACAAAAATCAGAGAATATAGCCATCATGCATCTTTGAACGGTAGCAGGTGCATTACATAAACCAAAAGGCATACGTCTATAAGCAGAAGTACCAAAAGAGCAAGTAAAAGTGGTTTTAGATTGATCCTTCGCTGACACAGGTATTTGAGAGAAACCAGAATAACCATCTAGAAAGCAGAAATGTGTGTGTTTGGATAGTCTTTCTAGCATTTGATCAATAAAAGGTAAAGGGTAATGATCTTTCTTAGTAGCTTTATTTAACTTACGGAAATCAATTACCATCCTATAACCTGTAATAATTCTTTGCGGGATCAACTCATCTTTATCATTAGGAACAACGGTAATACCTCCCGTTTTAGGAAGACAATGGACAAGGCTTACACATTCACTATCAGCAACGGGATAAATTATATCTGCCTCAAGGAGCTTTAGTATCTCCTTTCTTACCACTTCTTTCATCTTGGGATTCAGTCGTCGTTGAGGATCTCTAACTGGTTTAACATCAGCCTCCAAATTAATTTTGTGTTGACATAACGTGGGGCTAATGCCCTTAAGATCATCCAGAGTATATCCAATAGCAGCTTGGTGTTTCTTCAGAGTTTTCAATAATCTTTCTTCTTCTTGCCCTGAAAGGTTAGCACTAATAATAACAGGATATATTTTCTTTCCAACAAGATAAGCATACTTAAGATTATCAGGCAATGGTTTGAGTTCAAACACGGGATCACCCTTGGGTGGAGGGGGATCCCCAAGAATTTCAACGGGAAAGTTATGTTTCAGCATAGGTTCCTGTTTAAGGAACACTTCATCGATTTCCCTTCTTTCCTTCATAAACATATCATTTTCATGGTCTAGCAAATATTGTTCTAAAGGATCAGTAGGAGGCACGGCAATGGAAGCAAGACCAATAATCTCATCCTTATTAGGTGATTCTCTATCACGAGTTTGTCTATGAAACTTAGCAAAATTAAGCTCATGAGACATACCATCTAAGCCAATGGTGAAGTATCCTTTTCACAATCAATCCTAGCACTAGCTGTATTCGAGAAGGGTCTACCAAAAATAATGGGACAAAAATCATCTTGTGGGGAACCAAGAACAAGAAAATCAGCAGGATATTTAACCTTCCCACACAAGAATTCAACATCTCTAACTATCCCAATTGGTTTAATGGTGTCCCTATTAGCAAGCTTAATAGTAACGTCAATGTCTTCTAATTCAACGGGTGCAATGTCATGCATAATCTCTTTATATAAGTCTTACGGTATTGCACTTGCACTTGCACCCATATCACATAAACCATGATAACAATGATCTCCTATTTTAACATAAATAACAGGCATGCCTACGACAGGTCTATGTATCTTAGTATCTGGTCTAGCAATATTAGCAGTTTCATCATAGAAATAAATAATATGCCCATCTAAATCATCGTCCAAGAGATCTTTAACCATAGCAATACTAGGTTCAACATTGATTTGCTCTGGAGGTGTATAAGTCCTAGTATTACTCTTACGAACAACAGTCGAAGTTTTAGCATGATCCTTTATCCTAACAGGAAAAGGAGGTTTCTCAACATAAGTAGGGACAATAGGATCACTATAGGTGATAGTCTTTTCTTCCACTGTAATAGGTGCGACTACTTTCACTTCAACAGGAGGATTATATTTCAACCACTTCTCCTTAGGGAGATCCACGTGAGTAGCAAAAGATTCACAGAAAGAAGCTACTATCTCAGAGTCAAGTCCATATTTAGCGCTAAATCCACAGAAAGCATCGGTATCGATAAAAGATTTAACACAATCGAACTTAGGTGTCATACCTGACTCCTTACCATCGTCGGAACCCCAATCTTCAGAGTTGTGTTTAATTCTTTCCAATAAGTCCCATTTGAAATCAATAGTCTTCAGCATATAAGAACCAGCACAGGAAGTATCGAGCAGGTTGCGATCATTAAGAGAAAGCCGAGCATAAATTTTTTGAATAATCATTTCCCGAGAGAGCTGATGATTGGGGCATGAATATAAATTGATTTGAGCCTCCCCCAAGCTTGAGCGATGCTTTCTCCTTCGCGAGGCCAGAAATTATATATGTAATTACGATCACGATGAACAAGACGCATAGGATAGAACTTCTGGTGAAATTCCAACTTCAATCGTTTATAATTCCAAGATCTCGTATCATCAAATAGCCTATACCATGTCAATGCATCTCCCTTCAAAGATAAAGGGAAGACCTTCCTTTTGACAACATCATTGGGAATACCTGCAAGCTTAAATAATCCACAAACTTCATCCACAAAGATAAGGTGTAAATCGGGATGCAATGTTCCATCTCCTGCAAATGGATTAGCTAGCAGTTTCTCTATCATACCCGAAGGAATCTCAAAGTAAAAAATTTCAAAAAGTTCAGTAGGTTGAGGAGCAACTCTTTGCTCCTCTGGTCGGGGTGAAGATACCCCGAACAAGCCCATCAAAGGATTAGTTTCCATAGTGACAAGTAACAGAAAGTTTCAGCACACTATATAAATGTTTCCTTACCAAGTTCCACTCACCAAAAGTGCTACACTCCCCAGCAATGGTGCCAGAAAAGAGTCTTGATGACCCACAAGTGTAGGGGATCTATCGTAGTCCTTTCGATAAGTAAGAGTGTCGAACCCAACGAGGAGCAGAAGGAAATGATAAGCGGTTTTCAGTAAGGTTTTCTCTGCAAGCACTGAAATTGTAGATGATAGATAGTTTTGTGATAAGATAAATAGTAGCGAGTAACAAGTAAGTAAGGTAAATAAAGTGCAGCAAGGTGGCCCAATCCTTTTGTAGCAAAGGATAAGCCTGGACAATTTCTAATAATGAGAAAGGAGCTCCCGAGGACACATGGGAATTATCGTCAAGCTAGTTTTCATCATGCTCATATGATTCACGTTTGGTACTTTGATAATTTGATATGTGGGTGGACCAGTGCTTGGGTACTGCCCTTACTTGGACAAGCATCCCACTTATGATTAACCCCTATGCAAGCATCCGCAACTACAAAAGAAGTATTAAGGTAAACCTAACCACATCATTAAACATATGGATCCAAATCAGCCCCTAACGAAGCAACACATAAACTAGGGTTTAAGCTACTGTCACTCTAGCAACCCATCATCTACTTATTACTTCCCCATGCCTTCCTCTAGGCCCAAATAATGGTGAAGTGTCATCTAGTCAATGTTCACATAACACCACTAGAGGAAAAGACAACATACATCTCATCAAAATATCGAATGAATACGAAATTCACATGACTACTAATAGCAAGACTTCACCCATGTCCTCAGGAACACACATAACTACTCACAAAGCATATTCATGTTCATAATCAGAGGAGTAAAAATATGCATTAAGGATCTGAACATATGATATGTCACCAAGTAAACCAATTAGCATCAACTACAAGGAGTAATCAACACTACTAGCAACCCACAGGTACCAATTTGTGGTTTTGATACAAGATTGGATACAAGAGATGAACTAGGGTTTTGAGAGGAGATGGTGCTGGTGAAGATGTTGACGGAGATTGACTCCCTCCCGATGAGAGGATCGTTGATGATGACATTGGTGATGATTTCCCCCTCCCAGAGGGAAGTGTCCCCGGCAGAACAGCTCTGCCAGAGCCATTGGTTCCGCCTCATGGCGGCAGAGTTTCGTCCCGTAAGCTTGCCCATGATTTTTTCCAGGGTAAAAGCCCTCATATAGCAGAAGATGGACACTGGGGGCCACCGAGGGGCCTAGGAGACAGGGGGCGCGCCCAATAGGGGTGGACGCGCCCCCACCCTCCTGGACAGGGTGTGGGCCCCCTGGTGTATTTATTCCGCTCAATAATTCTTATTAATTCCGAAAACATGTTTCGTGGAGTTTCAGGATTTTTGGAGCAGTGCCGAATAGGTTTCCAATGTTTGCTCCTTTTCCAGCCAGAATTCCAGCTCCCGACGTTCCCCTCTTCATGGTAAACCTTGTAAAATAAGAGAGAATAGCCATAAGTATTGAGATATAATGTGTAATAACAGCCCATAATGCAATAAGTATTGATATAAAAGCATGATGCAAAATGGACGTATCAGAGCTCTAGTAATTGGTCCAGTGTATGTAGCAGTAGGGGCTGTGGGTGTAACAATGGTATTGATGTCCTCATCATCCTCCCCTTCTTGAAATGAAGTCATCCTCGACGGAAGCTCATCTTCCTCACCCAAATAAGGCTTCAAATCTGCAATGTTAAAAGTGGGACTAACCCCAAAATTTGCAGGCAGCTCAAGTTTATATGCGTTATCATTTATTTTCTCTAACACCTTAAAAGGACTATCAACACGTGACATTAGCTTTGATTTGCGCAAATTAGGAAACAAATCCTTACGCAAATGTAACCAAACAAGATCTCTAGGTGCAAAGACAACATGTTTTGTACCCTTATCTCTAGCACGTGTAGGTTGAGCACTTGAACGTGATCGTGTGTGTTCCGTCGTGTGCTCGGACATGCATGCATTAGGGCGTCGCACGCGTTTTTTGCATCCATGTGTACGTGTGACTGTTGCATACACGTAGGGGGGGTACGTGTAGGGGCCACTAAGGAGCAGTCAAATCACACAGTAAGTTAGTCGGAAGAAGCAACCATCATTTCACTCTTCAATGACACGTACGCAATATAAAATGGTTGATATGGAGAGAAAAAGAAAACCACCATATACACACTAGCAGGAGCCTAAGCTACAAGCCTGCTTTCTTAGGTTGTTCTCTTCACAAGCGTAGAACGACAGTGGCCACACCACTGGTCACATATCCGGCCTGATCTCGTAGCTGGGGGAAGGGAACAATGTTTTGCGTAGATGCGGTCGACATCGGCGAGGGAGAAACCCACAATCGGTGCGTCCCAATCAGGGGTCACCACGGTATGGGCCGATGCCGCGTCCCAGCCGCCGTTCTAGCTACAGCCCGACGTCCCAGGTAGTCCATCTTCCTTTTGGAGCCGGCTTGCTCCACTACCGCAGCTCCCCACGTAGCTCCATCTCCATGTCGATCTTTCTCTACTTCTACCGACTTCTACTTGTGATGAGTTTATGTCTCATGAACTAGTGCCAGTACTATTAATCTAATCACACTTCTTCATTATCTTTGCCATCAGGGATGCTCAGCTCGATTTTAGTGGAACTGCACAAAAGCATCGTATGATCCGAGGGTGCCAGCCATCTTTCCTTTGACAGGTTCTACCTGGCCAGGAAATTAAATCATGTTTAGGGTTTAGAGTTTAAGTCGTAGTGACCCCATTAGTAGTTTTTCTTTCGTACACGCTCTCACAACTTTTGTCTTTAGTTGTGAAGTAAATATTGGCTATGATCTGTGCATCATAGAGATGCATCAACATGCGTGTTAGTTTTCCTTTGTATTTGATGGAATGTTGTAATGGGGCAACCTTGGAATAGGAATGAAAATGGAGTGGAAAGTTTCCGCTTTTCCGGAGAAAAATGGAAATGGAGAGAAACCAACATTTCGTTTTGTTGGATCGCGCCATCGAGCAAAACCAACGTTTAAATCATGTCTGTTGTGTTCGTGTCTCACCCTCCTCCATGGCTCGACCCCACACGGTCACTCGGCATGCCACTCACCGCAAACCGAGTATATGATAACTTTCCCGCCTACTTGTCAATGGATCGCGCCATGGAGTACTAGCACTACTGGAAGAGATTGACGAGTTGGGGAGGACAGCTAGCTGTAGCACGGACTCCCAACAACTTTTTGCATGCATGTTGTAGCCAGCTATTGTGACCTTTGAACGTGGAGTAGTCGCGTGCACCAGGAAGTGGCGCGGGCGATGCTCTCTCGACCGGCGCTCCGCTTCAATACCGGCGCCAGTGAGAGGTCGCGTCCGCTCTGGCCGGGCATGAATGCGGCACTAACCGTTTCGGGCGGGAAGCACGCGTGGGTGATGAAGAGGGTTCAGGTTGGTCAGGAAAAGATGCCCGCAAACAAGAGATGTTGTACGTTAATATTGCTGCGTATATAATTAACAACGTAAATAATGTGCCACTTGGACAAATATGATTGGAGATGGAGATGGAAATGGAATTTTACTTAAACACGGATATGCATGTCTATCTCTATGTGTGTGTGCACGATGACTCTCGCGACCTGGAAGCGGGGGCGTGTTTTTGATCGAGTTTTCTTTCTTGGTACGCTAAAAAATTGTCCGCCAATTTTCGTTTCTTTTTTCTAGGAACGCGCGTATTCTATATTTAAAACCACTGCTATGGAGAGATTTTTTTACTCCATTATAGCCTCTTGTTTGATAGAGTTTCTCCCGTCTCGCTCTCTCACCCTCTCCATATCAAAACAAGATGACAGTGTCCACTCTATCTCTCTCCTCACCGGTGGTCACAGATCCGGCCGAATCCCGTTCACTGCGGGAGGTGAGGAGGTGCAGCGTTGACGTTGTCGCTGTCAGCGATGGAGGAAGCCGATGCGCACCGTCCTCTCGGAGCCGGCACTGGGGCGGACAAAGGTCCTCCGCGCCCTTGTTCGCTGCCGTCGTGTGGGCAGATCACCCCCCCCCCCCGCCTAAACAGCATTTCGCCCACCTGAGGTATAACTTCTTGTACTGGTCCAGCTCCCCAGGTTGCTGTGTGCGGGTTTTCTTCTATGCGACTACTCCCCAGCTCCCCATGTAAAGTAGCTAGGGTTCGTCGGCTGGTCCAACATCACCTACTATTATAGAGGAAATGCCACTCGAAAAGTTGTCCTGATTTATGCCTCGGTGGAGGTATACATGTTGTTTCAACAAAAAGTACATGGTGGTTGTGCGGTCATTGTCCATATGCTCCTATTGATGCTGCTAATCTAATACTATCACTGGTTAAATGAAGAAATGTTTTTTCTCGGGTATCCTGGTTTAGTTTCCATCAAGATAATCATGATGCTTCTGTTTGTTGGTGTACTTTTCATTAATTCTTATTGACAATTGAGATGTCGTTGTTAATCTTGTAAAACAAAGTAACAACACTATATCCCTTTTTATATTTTTGGAAACAGTGATGCGTATCTCCATACCCGGGCATGTCTTCCTCAATTTTAGTGGAACTGCACAAAATTGGATGGCCATTGTTGTTCCACCTCATTGCCCTCTGCCACGTGGTTCATCCTTCCTTGAGCTTGATTACTGAGAAGAAACAAACCATAGTGAGGATTTGGCGAACTTCATAGGTGCCTCACCCAGACTTGATGCCAAATGGATGATGCATCACCACGATGACCTATCGATGCTCATGGTTGCGCATCATGGTTGCGTCGTCTAGTGAAGCTGATCGATTTTCAATAAAAAACAAGTTGTCTTCCATCAGTGCTCTTTGCTTGTTACGCACAAAGATGATATCCTTCGTCAGTTCACCTTGGTTGCGTTGGAGACGCATTTGTTTTTCACATTGGTGCAATTTTATCACGCAATTGGCTATGAACCAAATGTTTCCTCGAAGAAGGATCGACGATGGTACTAAGAGCATAAGTTTTTTATTGATTTCTAAGCCTTCTCACAACTTTGTCTCCGGCTCCCCTGTAATTTTATTTGTCCAGCTATTAACTTTGATTTAAAAAATGGTGTGGACTAAAAACCCGGATGGACGTAGTAGCCCTCCATTTTTATTTACTCCACATATTAGATTTTACTGAAGTCAAACTTTGTAATGTTTGACCAAGTTTAGGCCGAACACAACAAACCATAATTATTAGAGAGGGCAAGCTGTACATACTCTCAAACCTTTCCGATAATTGAAATTAAAATTCTTTATTTGTACACACTCTCACACGTTTCCAATAATTTGGCGCATGTGTGGTTGTTCACTTAAGGGAGGGTAGTGTACCGCACGTGATGGACAGGAAGTACGACCAGGACGCGTGGATCATTAGTTCATCGGAAGTAGTAGTAGTTTTCCTCACTGTACGTTAAATAAAGAGTTTCGTTTCGTACTTACACAATTTAAAACGATTGTTATGGAGAGAATAAGAAAACCACTCCACTATATATTAGTCGTATACACGAGTACGATATGGACGCAGCTTCATTGACTTTAGTGCACCTGCCTTTGTGTTTATGACATGTGGGCCCAAAATGTGGCTGGCTCACCTGTCATACAGCCAAAAGCAGGTGCACTTAAGGCACCGGAGCTCAGTCCGTACTACAGTAGTATATATATAAGCTGGAGCCTCAGCGCTTGTTAGCTAGGGTTTGCACTCTGCACACTCTCGTCGCACTACATATATATACACGCTGGAGGCTCAGCGTTCCTTTGCTAGGGTTTGCTATATTCACAGTCTCTCACCCTCTCTTCACCAGATCTAAACAAGACTGCATTGGCCTCTTGTCTCTCTCTCTCTCTCCCCTCATAGCTGGTGAAGGAGGCATCCAGATCCCGTCGCACCGGGAAGGGGAGGACGTGCAGCATTCACTCTATTGCCTTCGGCGAGGGAGGCAATCCACTATCGGCTGCGCTGTTCTCTTCCACCCAGCGCCTGTGCGGGAGGGCCACCGACCCCTTCTTCCTCGCTGTCGTACATAGTGTGGGAAGATCCGGCCTCCTGCCGCAAGCCTTGCCACATCCCGACGACCCTAAGGTATAAGTTTCTTTGAAACCGTCGTTGCTCTAGCTGCATGTGGATCTTTTTCAATCTATATTCGAATCTAGGTCTTGGTTCAAAGAGTAAAGAAGGGTGCGGTGGGGTGGAGCATGAATCTAGGACGTGGTTCAATGAGGAAAGGAGGGAGGGAAAGTAGTATAGACTGACTATCCAGCCGCTTTGTTGGTCGAAAAGGGAAAAGGGGGGTAACCCAATACACACATCTGTAAGGAACCGATCTCTTTGTTGAAAAGAGAAAGAAACTGGGGGGTCAGGTAGTTTGTGCAGGACTAGATTTGCTGCCCTCACATAGGAAAAAGGTTCAAAGAGAACAAATATGGGACCAACGCAGATATGCTGCTTGGCTACATACTCTACATCACACATTTAAATGTGTGGACGCACATGGTGTTGGCATGTCCCATACAGCTATTTTGTTGTTGTTAATCTAAGAATGCCGCCGGAAAATTGAAGCAATGCCACTGTTAAAAGTAAATTACATTTTTTTAACGAATGTTGTTTCAAGAGAATGTCTCTGTTAATATGAATCAATGCAATCGTTTTAGAAATGCTACTATCCTACTTTGTTTTCCATCAAGATAAGTTAGATGCTTCTTTCTGTCACCGTTTGTTTCATCCTCCTTTATCGGCAAGTAATTGTTTCCCTTTTTGCCTCTGTTAAAATAGGGGTATCTATTCAACTTGTTGCTATTGCAACATTTTGCTTCACTACATGAAACACTTTTCTTGATTTCAGTGCAACTGCACAAAACGAGATTGGATTTCCTATTCGTGTTGGCAGATTCGTAGGTGATCTTGTGTGCGTCATGACAGGTTGGTACTTGCCTTCATACACATGATCGTGCAGTGTGTTCCGAGATGTTGTGCTACTTGTATTGGTACTGTTTTAAATAAATGTTGAATTGAAGCTATTGTATTGGTCTCTTTTCCCATTAAGTAGTGAACAAAAATGGTACCAACCCAGACATGATGCTTGTTGCTTTGTTACAAGAAACTCTGCATCACCCCCATTATAAGTAGATGGAAGCACATTGTGTTGTTGCGCCCACTCTCCCCTGGAATTGTTTATGCTTTTTGTTAATCTAATGACGATGGTAAAATTAAGCAATGCGACTCTCACAATTAACTACTGAATCTTATTTCAAAACTGCAACACTTGTTAGGGATTGGTGGGATTACCATTTTTGTGGCCGCATGTTTCATCCTCCTTTATTATCCAGTAATTGATTCCTTTTTTGCCTCTGTTTAAACAGGGATATCTATTCAACTTTTTGCTATTGCGAGATTTTACTTCGCTACGCGAAACACTTTGCTTGATTTCAGTGCAACTGCACAAAACAAGATTGGATTTCCTATTTGTGTTGGTAGATTCGTATTTTATGATGGTGGTCTCATGAAAGGTCAGTACAGGCCTTCATCCACATGATTGTGCAGTGTGCTTTGAGATGTTGTGCTACTTGTATTGGTACTGTTTTAAATAAATGATGAATTGAAGCTATAGTATTGCTGTCTTTTCGCATTAAGTAGTGAACAAAAATGGGACCAACCCAGACATGATGCTTGTTCCTTTGTTACAACAAACTCTACATCACCCCCTTTATAAGTAGATGGAAGCACATATTGTTGTTGTGCCCACTCTCCCCTGGAACTGTTTATGCTTTTCGTTAATCTAATGCCGTTGGTAAAATTAAGCAATGCCACTCTCGGAATTAACTACTGAATCTTATTTCAAAACTGCCACACTTGTTAGGGATTGGCGGGATTAACATTTTCATGGCCCCATGTTTCATCCTCCTTAATTAGCTAGTAATTGATTCCTTTTTTGCCTCTCTTTAAACAGGGATATCTATTCAACTTGTTGCTATTGCGACATTTTGCTTTGCTACACGAAACACTTATGTTTTAAGAGTGTTTTCTGCAGTTCAACTTGAATGTCACACCGCCGACTTTGCTTAATTTTGGTGGAACTGCACAAAAGGAGATCGAGATTTCATATATGTGTTGGGATATGTGTCCAGTCTTCCTCTAGAGGTGTTTCAAATCTTGGTCAAGAAAGGTCACTACCGACTTTCATCCGCATGATGATGCAGTGTGCTTTGAGATGTTGTTCTAATTGTATTGGTACTATTTTGGATAAATGTTGAATTGAAGCTATTGAACTGTTGTCTTTTACCATTAAGTGAGTGAAAATAGTTGCAACCCAGACATGATGCTTGTTTCTTTGTTACAACAAAACTCTGCATCATCCCCTTTATAAGTAGATGGAAGCACATGTTGTTGTTGCGCCCACTCTCCCCTGGAACTGTTATGCTTTTTGTTAATCTAATGCCGCTAGTAAAATTAAGCAATGCCACTCTCAGAATTAATTAACTACTGAATCTTAGTTCAAAACTGCAACACTTGTTAGGAATGGTACTATCCTGCTTTGTAGTTCTTTCTACATGTTTAACCAAGGTATTGTTAAGATAATGTCTCTGTTAAAATGAATCAGTTGCATTGTTTTAGGAATGGTACTTTTCTGCTTTGTCGTTCTTTATACATGTTGAAACAAGGCATCGTTAAGATAATGTCTCGGTCAATATGAATGAATCACACTGATGGAGAATTGCTACTCTCCTGCTTTGATTCCCATTAAGATAAGGTAGATCAGTAGATGCTTTTCTTTGGGGAGTACAAGTCATCGACCGTTGTTTCTCAGTAATTGTTTCCCTTATACCTATTGTTAATTACAGGGATATCAAAATTGAAGCTCGGTTTTATTCTAACTTCGATTTTAGTTGAACTGCAAAAAAGGAGCCAATGTGTCCAAGGCAAACTGCTGCATTACTGGGTCCAGTTGGTCGTTCCACTTTGCAGAAAGAAGCAGTTACTGTTTGCGCTATATTACAGAAGGAATAACCGAGAAGCTTTATAGAGTATTATTAGACGCTGGTGACATGACTAGTTTGCAGAGAGCATTGGCAACTCTACAACACGTGGAGTGCACTGGGCAAAAAGTGCCCAAACAAGTACAAGAAGCCACGACAGGACTCCACGATCATAGGCATTACATATTTTGAATGGGAAAAGCTTGTCAAAGTTTAATCATTGATGTTAGCAAGAAGACGTTAGTTTAATATATTGGAATTGGAAAACCTTGTAAAAATTTGCTCATTGATGTTAGCCAGAAGACATGCATTTGATATTTTTGAGTGGGACGCCCTTTGCTGTGAGCAGCGTCGATTGTTTTTTCCTATTCCTGTGTTTAGTTTAGAAGTAAATAGTTACTCTGCTGAGATATTCCTGTGGTAAGAGTTTGTTCTGAATATTGTCTATGTAATGCCAGGCCTTGTGTTTGATTGCAAAGTTGAGCTTGGAATGTTGTGGCATGTGGCATCACGAGCTGTTCACCGTGCCTCCTGAGAATAATGCTTCGTATTGTTTTGCATGTCGATCTAATGCCTGTGATTTGCTTGTTAAGAAGATCATCCTCTTCTGTTATTTTTGTGCTTAAGAAGTTCATCGTCTTATGTTCCATTAATAGCCTGTACGACAAGTCGGGTAGGTTAGACGTGAAACCATATGATCTTCCGACCAACTCATCATCTTAGGCCGTGATTGGATCATCGTTTTCCAACCAAAACCGCTTGTAAAACTGATGCTTGTAAATAAAAGCAGATGGTCTCGGGCGAAGCGCTTGGTTGGTCGCTTTCGACTAGTAAAATATACACCAGTCTCTCAAATTACACGCGTAACCCGCTAGTTTTACTTGTAGACCTCGGGCCCTCGGTTTTATTACACCTGTATTTTACGCGTTGTTTCCGATGACGAGTAAATTACACTTGTATGTTAATACAGGTGTGAAATAAACCGGAGCTCCCAAGCGCGGCCTTACCGTTTTATGTCGTCTCAGTCTCTTGAAGGTGCTCAGAGGTGTCTGATGATCCTGGCTTCCTGAATGAGCAGCGGGCGCTGTATCAGACCATATGTAGGGCCCGCGAGGCCCTCTCCGTCGTCCTTCAAGTTTTTGTGCTCGCCGTGGCACCGAGCATTGTTAATATCGTCAACGAACATGAGGATTCATGAGATGACTTTCTTTTGACTGGATGACAGTAGGGACCCACTAGGGCCATAGCGTATGGATGACTGTAGCTATCGTATTTCATGAAAAAGCATTCCCCCCTGACTGCTGTGACCCACTGGACGGGCCACCATATTTTGCGAAAAAAATGTTCCCCCTCTGTCAGCTCGGACCCACCGGAAGTGCCTCCTTATTACGCACACAAAAAATGAATACTCCCCCTGCTAGCTGGGACCCTCCTTGGTGGGAGGCTGACTTGTGGGCCTACTAAGTTGGCGGGACGGAGGGCTTTGCCAACTTAGTCAATATGAATGATTCTAGATCCAATTACCGTACGATGTCCATCCAACGGCCGTAGTGCTTCTTCAACCTCTGGTCTTCTTGCTCCAGCCGCCCAAAGCAACACCGGTCGTGCCGCATGCTCCTGCCTCTCGTGGTCGGCTATGCTGCTGCGGAGGCCTCACCGCCCCCTACTATTCCCACCACTTGCCAGGCCCTGCGGCGACGGCAGCCTCACACCGCAACCGAACCAGTGAACCCTCGTACTCCTCTCCACGCGTGCTTCCATTGCCGCATCTTCCCCGGCTCCGTGTCGTCCCCTTCCTAGGCCTCGCCGTCATCCATCGCCCTAGTGATCTCGGCACGGCGTGGTCAACGTGGTCAAGGAACAACTTCCATCGGACATGGACTGTACGTGGAGAGGCTGACAGCTGGGTCCACGGCCGTAGCAAGGAAGTGCCTCCTTATTACGCGGAAAATAATGATTCCTCCACCTGACATCAGGGACCCATTGGACGGGCCACCGTATTCCGCGAAAAAACATTTCCCCCTGACTGTTGGGACCTACCGGCTACATCTTCGCACGCAAGGAAGTGCGTCCATATTACGGGCAAAAAAAACGATTCGCCCCCCTGACTGCTAGGACCCACCAGCTACATCTTCGCACGCAAGGAAGTGCGTCCGGGCAAAAAAATGATTCGCCCCCCTGACTGCTGGGACCCACCAGCTACATCTTCGCACCCAAGGAAGTGCCTGACAGTCGGGACCCACCTGGTCGAAGCATACGTAGCATTGTCATTCTGGTCGCTAACGTGTATGTACATACTTGTCGATGTAAAGGCGTGCACGTGTCGTAGTAGAGGCGCACACGTGTCGTAGTAGAGGCGCGCTTGTAGCATGTACACGTACGTACATTGGCCAGGGTGCAAGAAAGTAAATACGCCCATGTAAGTACATACGGGCGGGGTCTCAAACACCTACTCGTGCATACGTACGGCCAGGGCTCATGTACATGGTTGGGTCAGAACGGAGAAGCAGCGTCGTCGTCGTGTTCATGGGGAGCCAACCGGCTGGGTCAGAACGGAATGCGTCGTCATGTTCATCGGGAGGGCTTGGACAGAATAGGCGATGGAAATGAGGCCTGGCGTACCGCAGAACGGAGGAAACAGCCTTGTGTTCGACCGGCCACGTTCCATACGGGATCCTGTTCATCGGGAGGGGTCTGGCGTACCGCAAAACGGAGGAAACGGACTTGCGTTGGACTTCCTACGGTCGATACGGGGTCCTGTTGTTCGGGAGGGGTGTGGTGTACCAAAAAACGGAGGAAACGGACTTGTGTTGGAGCGCTACGGTCGAAACGGGGGTCCTGTTCACAGGGAGGGGTGTGGCATACCGCAAAACGGGACTCCACGGGATAGTGTTCATCTCCACCATCAACCTCCTCCAGCATCCACGGGCTATTCTTCATCCACCGTCGACCTCCTCCAGCCTCCACCCGCGACTGTTCATCCATGGGCTCCTGTTCATCCAGCCTCCACCATGTGCTACTTCACCGGCTACTGTTCAACCACCCCTCTCCACGGGCTCCTGTTCAACCACCCCTCCATGGGCTACTGTTCATCCACCCCTCCACCATCTACTATTCACCCAGCCCTCCACGGGGTTGTCCTGTTCATCCAGCCCTCCACGGGGTCCTATTCATCTAGCCCCAATCGACTCGATCGATCGGGGTCCTGTTCATCCAGAGGCAACACCACGGGGTCCTGTTCATCTACCCCCACCGCTCAATGTCCATCCCCCCCCCCCCCCCCGCAACGCTCACTGTTCATCCAGAGGCAGCATCGATCGGCTTCAGTTAGCAGCAGCAGCGAAGGAATCGCTCGATCGGGTTCAGTTAACAGCCATCGATCGATTGTTGGGGTTTAGTAACGCGTAGCCTACAGTGCAATCGCTCGGGTTCAGTTAGAGCCCAATGCCTCGCTCGGGTTCAGTTAGAGCCCAACGCCTCGCACACACGCGCGTACGTGTATGAGAGAAACGCACATCGCTCGGCCCTGGCCACCCACCGTAACCGGGAACACCCCGATATTTTCCTCGCCCTTACTTCTACCACGGTTTTTCCGTCATGGACGGACCAAAGAATGTCATGCAGCTGCATCTCCGGCCCGCCCAGGACGAAAAGCCCATTTTCTGTCATGATTGTTTGTCATAGAAGTAGGAGCCCACCACATCTACGATGATACCGGGTTTTGTCACAATTATCGTCATAGAAGTGTCATAAGTATGACAAAAAAAATCGTTCGGCCAAAAATGTCACGAATGTGTCTTTTTTTTGTAGTGCACCCAATGGCGACATAGGCTTGTAAGACACACAACAATGTTAGTAAAAGTTTTACAATGACTAGACTCGACGTCGGCCAAGGAGTTTGGAAGGGGTATTCCTACATGCAGTCGGCTCTGATACCAACTTGTGACGCCCTCGATCCACTCGTGCACTAATTATACAAGCAAACATGTACGATCAAGATTGGGGACTCACGGGAAGATATCACAAGACAACTCTAAACACAAATAAAAGACATACAAGCTTCATATTACAAGCCAGGAGCCTCGAGGGCTCGAATACAAAAGCTCGAACATAAATGAGTCAGCGAAAGCAATAATATTTGAGTACAAACATAAGTTGAACAAGTTGCCATAAGATGGCTAGCACAAACAGGGATACAGATCAAAGAGGCGCATGCCTCCTTCCTGGGATCCTCCTAAACTACTCCTGGTCGTCGTCGGTCTGCACGTAGTAGTAGGCACCCTTGAAGTAGTGGTAGTCGTTGTCGGTGGCGTCTGGCTTCAGGCTCCGACATCTGATCACAACAATTGGGTATACAGGGAAAAGAGGGAGCAAAGCATCATGAGTAATCATCCAAAGTACTCGCAAGACTTACATAGGATCTGTACTACATATGCATCAATTTCAATAAAAAGGGGTAGTATCTATGGACTAGACTTCATAATGCCAGAATAAGAGGGAGAGAAGTTAGTCCTATCGAAGACTACGCTTCTGGCAGCCTCCATCCTGAAGCATGTAGAAGAGAGTAGCAAGTATAGTAACAAGTGTCAACATATAGCATAATCCTACCCGGCGACCCCCCCACATCACCCGGTGAGAGAGAGATAACCGGGTTGTATCTGTCACTTTTCTAGGTGTGTTTTATTAAGCATTCGGTTTAGTTGTAAGAGGTCAGATACAACTCCAAGTCGTCCTGTTACCGTGAACATGGCTATTCGAATAGATTACTTCCCTGCAGGGGTACAACCATTAGCCCATACGCTCAATAATCTCTGGCCGGACACACTTTCCTGGCTCATGCCCGACCTTCAACACATCACAACCCTACCTAGGCTCAACAGAGAGGCCAGCACGCCAGTCTAAATCCTAAGCGTGCAGGGATCTTGGGCCCATCACCCTTTGCACTCCTGCATGTTGCGAGGGCGGCCCGGATCAGTCTGGCAACCTCCTTTACAAGGCAGGTGCTTAAGCGGATCACCTGGGTGCGCGCCGCTCAGTCGTTGACGTCTGAAAGCTTCGGCTGATACTACGATGCTGGTTGCCCATATCTTGTCCCGCATGGCGGTTAGTGCGTATAGGTCAACGACCAACTCAGATCAAATATCCAAACTCGTTAGGCGCGTTATTTGATGTAACCGTGGACGCCGCCCATGGACCAGGCCCACCTCTCTCCTGGGTGGTCTCAACCTGCCCTATCGCTCCACCACAAAGTAACACTTGAGGCCCGTCAGGAACCCAGTCCCACCACTACCTGGATGGAACCACCTGTCCCTTTAGCCCCCACTTCCGAACAGTAACATAGTGTTAGTAGTATATAGTATATACCCGTGATCACCTCCCGAAGTGATCACAGCCCGATAGTAGCGGACGGACAAGTATGTAGGACCACTAATAGAAATCTAGCATCCTATAATAAGCATTTAGGATTGCGGGTAAGGTAACAATAGTAGTAACAAGGACAGACTATGCAACAGAATACGATCATCCAAAAAGCAGTAACAACTACACTACTGTAATGCAAGTAGTAGAGAGAAGGAGTAGGCAGTATCGGGATGATCAAGGAGGTTTTGCTTGCCTGGAAGCTCCACAAAGAAGGACGTGTCGTCAGGGGTGTGGCCATCGTCAGGAGCAGCGGCGTCAGCCTCGAAGTCTACCGGAGAGAAGAGGAGGTAGAAGATGAAACGGAGGGGGCGGTTCCATTTTTGCTATGCTAGAGATGTGTGGCAGACGAATAGAGTGTGTATTCGGAATCGTCACGTTTTTCTGAGAAACTTTCTTGTATAAAGTATTTTTATCTGAGTTACAAATTATTTTATATTAATTTTCAAAGTTTTAAATCATTTTCTAAAATTAATAGATTTAATTTAATTCAAAAATATAATAACATTAACTGCTATGGGTACACAGAGGTGTACCGAGTAGTTTGTACATGTGGTTGGCACGTGGGGCCCTGTTGATTGCCCAGTGAGCAGTCAACAGTTTAGTTAGTTTAGTTTAGTTAGTTAGTTAGTTTAACTAAGTTAGATTAATTAAGTAATAGATTAGTTAGTTTAGTTAGTTAATTAGTTTAACTATGTTAGATTAATTAAGTTAATTAGTTTATTAAACCAAATTAATTAAGTTAATTAATTCACTAAATAATTATTTTTTCTTCTAGTTCTTTTTTATAAACTCCGTTTTTGTTTTTTGGGGGGCTGGGCCCTAGCGGTCAGTGCCCGGGGGGCCTAGCGGGCATGCGGGCAAACGGGTACGAGCATCGATCGAGCGAGGGGCTCCAGGGGCGCGGGCGGCGGCCATGCAGGCCGCGGCGGGCGCGACACATGCGTGCGCAACAGCAGGAGTAGGAGGCGACCAAGGTCAGGGGTGGCACAGTGACGGCTAGCAGTGGCCGCGGGGCTGGGCGAAGCGGACGTGGCCACGGGCGAGGGCGAGCGTTGCCGAGTCATGCGGGGAGGAGCAAGTGTCACAGTTGCGGTCAGCAACGATGGATGCCGCGCAGTGCGCGACAATTCGTGAGACGGCAATGCGTGCATGCGCGCGAGCGCGCACGCATGGGCGGCTGCAGTGTGCAGTGGCCAGCGATGGTGTGGCGGGGGCACCGCAGAGGCACAGCCAGGGCAGCGCGGCGCGGGGCAGAGAGGGAGAAATGGCGCGGGACAGTTGGGATGCAGTAGTGGCGAGGCAGCAGCAGCAACGGCCAGAGCGGGCTAGGGGGAGTGGGGGCGAGGCCAAGCGGGAGCCGTGGCGAGGCGAGCGCAACAGCGTCCAGGCGAGGGAGAGAGGAAGGGGGTCCTCACGGTCATTGAAGGGAAGGGGGCGTGGCTCAGTGTAGGCCATCGGGGGAGGGGACGAGAAGGCAACGGGGCGGCGCCCGCGAGGTCCACAGGCAGCGACGGCGACGGGATCAGGGGCGGTTGCCCGATCCAGATCGGGGGAAGGGGAGAAGAGATCGTGGGGTGGGAAGGGGGAGTGGGCGATCGGGGGGCTAGGGTTTCTGCCGGGTAGGGGTTATTGGCCAGAGGGGGGAGATTGGCCGGCTAGCCGGGCCTGGTGGGACTGCCGAGGAGGAGGGGTTTTTGTTTAATTTTTTCTTTGTTATATTTTTCCTTTTCTTTTATTTATTCTTTTATGTTTTCTTTTAGTTTCTTTTTGAATTTAGTTTCATAAAAACTATAACTAGCACCTTATTTAGTATTAATAAATATGCTACTATGCCATTAATTTTGGGCAAATAAATAAAATCGTTTAATATTTTATTAATTGTAAAAGGCATTTAATTAATTGTTTTGTTGTTGTTTTATTTATTTTAGAGCATTTAAACATTTTATAAAAATGTAGTTTCTCCACCATTATTACTTATGATTTATTTGTCACATTTAGAACATTTTAGTTTTGACTTTTGAAAACTTTATTTCTTTGACTTGTTTTTGAATTTGAATTTGAATCAGTTTTGAATCAACGCGAGATTAACAACAGTGACATGGCATCATTAGTAGAGGGTTATTGTAGCTTAACTATCCGGGCGTTACACAAGTTCATTGGGTGGTGTAGGTTGCTGTAAAATAGAGCACAATAACATGCAACAACAAATACCCAACAGTTGCCAAATATAAGTATTTTCTATGAGAGCAAGCAGTGATGGAACAACATAGCGAAGCTCCAAAGTTTTTCATCTATGAAGAGTTAGCATAATAATAATAATAAGCATTTTAATTGTTTCCCGAGACATGCACATATCGAGTTGAAGAGATACACATGTACTCCTTCTGATGAGCATTATTTTCAGTAGCTTTCGAGGAATAAGCAATGCCATACTGCGAAGATTTTCATTTCCCCCGAAAGTTATTTCCCTACAAGGTAAGATTGGTTGTAATAGGTAGATTTTTAATAATGGATTTTTAAACACAAATTTTCTTCTTGGGTGACCCAATCCTGTAGTTAGTGCCAATATAACATGCAAACACTTTACCATTCTATTGTTTGAACAATTTGTAGCTAGTCAAGTGACTCATCATCATCAACATGAATGTATAGTCATATCCTGAGAGCAATGCAGGTTCGAGAGTTTTTCTTTGAGATAAGTGCATTTTTCATCCCTCAACATATCGCAAAGTGTGGCTTTCGTCCCTGAACACTTTTTTGGTGCAAATTTCGTCCCTCAACTCTGAATACCAGATATAGTTAGTCCCTGGCAGCGGTATCCAATAGTCAAACCTGGTTTTGACCTATTTTTTCAAAAAATTCAGTTTTGACCTTATGTGACATGGTTTTGGTCACACCATCACTATAAGGTGGCATAGGGCCACATGTCATTGAGAGAAATCTCTCCCTCTCTCTCTGTGTCATGTCACTGATCTATTAGCGCTGCTCCAACAAGTGACACGAGCAACTCCACCCGCTTGAAATATCCATTGTGTGATGTATAATGTTGCGATGCTACTCTAGGAGGCCGGTGATGGGAGCAACTCCTCCCGCTTTAGATGGTCAGCATGATACTTAGGATGAGGATAGGACAGTCGGCGATGGATCAGATCTAAACCAACACAGGGGAGAGAAAGGAGCACAATTCACCGAGATTCAGTCCCAAACCCTTGAGGCGTTCCCCATACAGTAATGATGTGATCAAAATCATGCCATGAAAAGTGAAAAACTGATTTGGCAAAGCAATACCCATATCAGGGACTAATTCTACATGATAATTAAAAGTTGAGGGGCAAAGGTTACACAAAGATGTGGTCAAAACAATGACATATAAAGTCAAAAATAGGTTTGACCCATGAATACCACTATGAGGGACTAACATACCTGGTATTAAGAGTTGAGGGACAAAGGTTACACCAAAATTAAGTTTAGGGACGAAAGTACACTTTGCGATTAGTTGAGGGATGAAAAATGCACTATACTATTTTGCTTTTGGCAAGAACCCAAACTGGCTATGGATATTGTTCAGGGGTCCTGTAAGTGCATTAGCATATCATGATGAGGAACTTCAAAACATGAATGCTAATGGACTGTTGTTGCATTACCTGTACCTGCAACTGTTGTTGTAGTAATCTGTGAGCCACGAGGACTCGGCAATCCCATTACCATTGGTATCAAGACTAGCAATGCTTAACGGGTATGGAATGGATAAATGGTGAGGTTGCAGCAAGCGACTAAGCATGTGTGGTGTCTCACTTACGAATATAAGAATAAGATGAGAAACTACGCAAAGAGTCGCAAACTAGTAATGATCAAGAAGTGATCCTGAACTACTTACGTTCAAACATAACCCCATTGTGTTCTCTTCTCGACTCACTCGAAAAGAGACAGTCACAGTGACACACGCGGTTGGTCTATCATAAGGATCTAGTGTCAAGTTCTCTACCACCGGATATCAAAAATTCTCATCTGTCACATAACCGCGGGCACGGCTTTCAAAAGATCAAACCCTGCAAGGGTGTCCCAACTTAATCCATCATAAACTCTCACGATCAATGAGGGAAAATCCTCCTCCCGAAACAATCCGATCAAGCTCGGAATCCCGGTTCACAAGACATTTCAACAATGGTAAAACAAGTCCAGCAAGACCTCCCGACGTGCCGACACCCTGATAGTAGCCGCGCGTATCTCGTCTCAGGCCACGACCGGATGAGTAGTCCGTACAACTAACACATGCCCTCGGGTTTCCCCGTGATGGCACTGCAAGGGGCTCTACTTTGGAGCCAACACCATCAGCACTAGTCCCCTGTATTATGTTAAATTACTCCTCGGGTAGCGCTAACTCCCTATGCATCAAATTTAATATTGTCGGTGTACTAGAGTAGGGGTACCCTAGTATCCCGAACTTGTGCACGGGCAGTTGCAGCACCCCGCGGCAAGGCTTGCCGGGTGACCGCCAAGGTCCTCCGTGGATCCTTTGGAGCCATTCAAGAACAAAGTATTCAAGCCAAGAGACAAGGCCCCGGCAAGAGGAGCTTGCCAGGAAGGCCAACCAAGGCATCTCAAGGAACTTGCCGCGACGCGCCACGTGTCCCGGCAAGGCCCGGTGAGCGACAAGCTTCCGGACGCGACAAGACAACGACCGCGGCAAGGCGCTTGCCGCGGCAAACTACCACTCTGTACCCGCGCTCCAGCGCATCCACCAACGTGTTGCCCTGGGGCTTTTCCAGGCGCGCGTGGCAAGACGCTGTGCAGCCAGCGGTGCGTGGTGGCAAGCGACGCTGACAAGACTGCCATCGTGGCGAGCGGTGGCGTCCCTGACGGTCCTTTTTGCACTATTCGGGCGACGCAGACGGGCATTTAATGCCTTTGTCCCCTGCCGTCAGGGTTAGGTAGGATACACTGTACAAGTAGTTGTACCAACCGCAATCCCTTTTCCATTTTTACCCTTGTCTGCGTTGCCACCTGTCGGTGACCCCTTGAGCATATAAAAGGAGGCCCATGCGCAACGTGGAGGGGTTCGGTTCGAAACCAGAAAACACTCACGCTCGGTCTCGTTAGCAGCTCGTGTGTACTGTAGCACTCAGCGCCCCCGAGCAAGAACTCAATACAATCAGACAAGCAGCAGTAGGAGTATTATCTCTCCGGAGAGCTCCGAAGCTGGGTAAACTGCTCGTGTGCTTCGCCTCGATCCGCTCTTCGTGCGATCTCCGCCCCCCCGCCAAACCGAAAGGGGCTCGGTCCGCCGGTCCCATAGGTGTTCGTGGATCAGCGCCAGGTAGGGGGCGTCGAGGTTGTGTGAACCTAATCAGGCGTTCACACGAGCTAGATCTTCATCTTCTTCATCGACATGCCACCGAAGAAGAAGGCTTCGGCGGCAGCTGTTCCGTCCACGTCGATCCCACCATCACCAGAGCAATCAGGTGGTGGGGTAGATGTCGGCGAAAGAACGGACATCGATGAGGGAGCTCATGGTGCTGCTAGGTCCAAGGACAAGCCGCGCAGACCTCGGCGTCCGTACATGTATCGCGCCCATCTCAGGAGGCGCAGGACCGACAGCGTCATGGTACTCGCAGTGCCATCCATTTGTTAGGCCAAGATCGAGCTGGTGGATCTCGGGGTGCTCAAGACCAGCATGCGTGCCAACGTGTTGGCACGAGCGAGACACGGTCGCCTGGACAGGATACTGCTCCTTCTAACGTAGTTAGAAGTCCGAGCATATCCCGCTCCTCGCACCGTTCGCCACTGCCACCCACCACTCCAGCAGAAGCTTTGGCGCGAGCTCAACTGCTCTTGGATTACCCTCCAACGGAAGACAAGATCGATCAATGGAGGGCCACCATTCAGAGTCTCATCGGCTTCGCCAACGGCGACACTCCGCGGCAGCCGAGTGCGTCGCTGCCGCGGCAGGACTGCTAGGCACGAGCCGGTGGCGACGAAACCGGTGGGGGTGCAACCACCATGCACTCTCCACCCCGAAGGCCAAGATCGCCGACTCGCCGGATCCATCTCGACAGCGACTCCACCGCATCATCAGATCCACGAGCTCGTCGCGATCAGCGCCAAGTTCTTCACGAACGACAGGAAGAAGACGCTCGTACTCGCATCGAGCGCCGAAGAGAAGCGCGGCGTCAATCAGACCAGTGCGCTGGGCCCTCTGTCGACATGCATGCGCCAGGGGAACCAGGCGACTTGCCGTACGCGGTAGGATGCCTTGCGTTCACTCGTGAGCCGCGGCAAGTCCAGTGGCCCAGTACGAAGAATTTCAAGCCAGATGACCAGAGAAGTACGACGACAAGTCGCATCCGTCGGAGTTCCTCAGCATCTACACCATCGCGGTGCAAGATGCCGGGGGCGGGACGACAAGATCCTGGCCAACTACTTCCCGCTGGTGCTCAAGCCCAATGTCAGATCCTGGCTCATGCACTTGCCGGACAACTCCATATCCTCCTAGGCAGACCTATGCCATCAGTTTGTCGGCTCCTTTACGGGCGGCCACAAGCCTCATGGCCAAGAAAGTGACCTTCATCTGCTCGCCCAGAAGGAAGGAGAGCCCCTGCACAAGTACATTCAGAGATTCAGCCGCGTACAGCACAACATCCCAGATGTCCACCCTGCCGCGGTAATCAGCGCGTTCCACCAGAACGTGCGAAACCGCAGGATGCGGGAGGAGATGGCTATGTGCAAGATCAGAGACGTCAGTGAGCTATATGCCCTGGCCGACAAGTGTGCATATGCTGAGGAAGGGAGGAAACTCCCCGGAGAGAATACAGGAGCAGGAGGATCTGATAGTGAGGAGACTGCCCCGGCAAAGAAAAACCGGCGGCGGAACAACAGGAAGAAGAAAGGCAAAGATGTGCTAGTCGTTGAGCAGTCCGGCAACGGAGGTGGCGCCAAGAAAGCCAAAGCTGGTAGCTCCGGCGAGAAGGCTGTGGCGGTCGCCGACAAGCAGGACGGCACCAACAAGCAGTACTGCAAGATCCACCGTACCAAGGGCCATGACCTCCAGAGCTGCAAGAAGGTCGAGCAGCTTGTCGAGCAGCAAAAGGCTGAATACGAGCGACGCGACAAGGAGAAGGCCCAGGAAGGTGCTAGAGGAGCCGGCAAGAAACGCCCCGGCCGAGGAGGGCGCCGCGGCAAGGCCAAGCAGCGGCAAGGAGACAGACCTGATATGGATGATGAAGAGACCGATGAGCAGGAGTTCCAAAAAGCCACAGAGGTCCTATGCGTTGAGGGAGGTGCTTCTCTGCATACTTCACACCGCCAGCTCAAGTAGTGGGTGCGGGAAGTTAATGCGGCAGAACCACCCGTAGAGTCACGCAGGCCTCTGAAATGGTCTAGCACGCCTATCATCTTTGATATTGAGGACCACCCTGATCGCATAACTGCGGTCGGGTGCTTGTCGATGTTGGTTTCACCAACTATCCACAACCTCAAGGTCACTAAGATGCTAGTTGACGGCGGGGCCGGCTTGAACCTGATCTCCTCCGCGGTACTCCAGAAACTCCAAATCCCTGATGGCGAGCTCGAAGAGACCGGCACATTCCAAGGAATCAATATGGGAAGGAGCAAGCCGAAGGGAAAGATCACGTTGCCGGTGACATTTGGCAGTGAGTTGAACTTCAGGACTGAGAGGGTCACTTTTGACGTTGCTGACTTTCCATTGCCTTACAATGGGATACTCGGCCGTCCAGCACTCGCCAAATTCATGGCAGCCTCTCACTATGCATACAACGTGCTGAAGATGCCAGGCCCGATAAGTGTCATCTCTGTCCCTGGCGACAAGAAGGATGCTCTTATCTGCGCCGACAAGATCTACCGGGAAGCAGCAGCCGCAACAGGTCACAAGTCACTTGCCGTTGAAGCTCTCGGGGCGAAGAAGAAGACCAATTCCGGCAAGAGTTCTGATGCTCACTCCGGCAAGCGCACCTCTTCGGAGTGCTGCGCTACCGTCGAGGATGCACCATCAAGCTCCACCGGCAAGTGTAAGAGAACAATGGTAGCTCCACCAGAGACCAAGAAGGTGTCCGCCAAGGAGGATGGCACTGGTGGTACCTTCAACATCAGTGCCACTCTCGACCCTAAATAGGAAAGCGCGCTTGTTGCTTTCCTGCAGGCGAACGTCGACGTATTTGCGTGGCAACCGTCTGACATCCCCGGTGTTCCCAGGAAAGTAATCGAGCACCATCTTGCCGCCTGTCCTCATGCGCGGCCCATCAAGCAGAAAGTCAGAAAACAGGCAGTGGAGCGCCAAGAATTCATCGCAGAAGAAATCAAGAAATTGGAGGCAGCAGGCCTCGTCAGAGGAGTGCTCCATCCTACGTGGTTGGCCAACCCTATAGTTGTGCGCAAGGCAAACGGGAAATGGAGGCTTTGTATCGACTTTACCGATGTCAATAAAGCTTGTCCCAAAGACTCATTTCCCTTGCTGCGCATCGACCAGATTGTTGACTCCATGGCCGGATGTGATTTGCTTTCATTTCTTGATGCATACTCAGGATACCATCAGATCTTCATGGCAGAAGAGGATGAGGAGAAGACCGCATTCATCACCCCATGTGGCACTTACTGTTTCATACGGATGCCTTTCGGTTTAAAGAATGCTGGTTCAACATTTGCAAAGGTAGTCCATGACGCTTTTGATCCGCAAATACACAGAAATGTGGAAGCCTACATGGATGACATAGTGGTCAAGAGCAAGGACAAGGCGACTCTGATTCAAGATTTAGACGAAACCTTTGCAAATCTGCGCAAGATCAACCTCAAGCTTAACCCCGAGAAGTGCGTGTTTGGAGTCCCCTCCGGCAAGCTTCTTGGGTTCTTCGTGTCTCAGCGGGGAATTGAAGCCAATCCCAACAAGATCAAGTCCATTGAGCAGATTGAAGCTCCAAAGCGCGTCAAGGATGTATGAAGACTTGCCGGTTGCGTAGCTGCTCTCAGCAGGTTTATCTCTAGGTCTGCTGAGCGCGCCCTGCCATTTTTCAAAATATTGAAAAAGGCAGGTCCAATGAAATGGACTCCGGAAGCGGAGGCTGCGCTGCAGGACTTAAAGAGATACCTGTCCTCCACTCCAACACTTATCGCACCTAAGCCACAAGAGAAGTTGCTGCTATATATAGCGGCAACCAATCAAGTGGTTAGTGCTGCGTTAGTAGCGGAGAGGGAGCCAGATGATGAGCCAGCAACCACGGCAGATGCATCTAGCAACAAGCAAGGAACTTCACCGACAAGCTCTGGTCCCGACAAAGATGGATCTGCGCAGGCGCGTGAGAAGATGCAGAAAAGAATGGTGCAGCACCCAGTTTACTTTGTCAGTTCCCTTCTGCAGGGGGCTAGGTCAAGGTATTCTGGTGTGCAGAAATTGCTTTTCGGCCTTCTCATGGCCTCGAGAAAGCTGCGCCATTACTTCCAAGCACATGAGATCACAGTCGTCACTCGTTTTCCGCTGAAGAGGATACTGCAAAATCCAGAAGCAACAGGCAGGATTGTCGAGTGGGCACTGGAACTGTCAAGCTTTGGCCTCAAGTTTGAGAGCACTTCAACTATCCAAAGCAGAGCATTGGCAGAGTTCATAGCAGAGTGGACGCCAACACAAGATGAAGAAGTTCCAGAAACGAGCATCCCCGTCAAGGAAGCAAGCAAAGAGTGGCTTATGTACTTTGATGGTGCCTTCTCGCTGCAAGGCGCCGGTGCGGGCGTGCTACTTGTTGCACCCACCGGAGAGCACCTCAAGTACGTAGTCCAGATGCACTTTCCCAAGGAGCAAGCAATGAACAATACCGTAGAGTATGAAGGATTGCTTGCCGGTCTCAGGATCGCAGCAGACCTTGGGATCAAGAAGCTCATTGTCAGGGGTGACTCACAGCTTGTCGTCCGCCAAGTGAACAAGAATTATCAGAGTCCGTTGATGGAAGCCTACGTTGATGAAGTGAGAAATCTAGAAGAGCACTTTGACGGCCTATAGATGGAACATGTTCCAAGAGCTCAGAACGACATTGCCGATGGCCTGTCAAAGTGCGCCGCGCTTAAGTTACCTGTGGAACCAGGGATCTTTGTGCTCAAGCTGGCTCAACCATCTGTAATGCCATCAACTTGACAGAGCAAGAAGAGGAAGTTGATTTCTGGTGACTATTTTCCGGCAGAGCTCCCCGAAGCCGCCGCCAAGAAGGTCCTCAAGATCAACACCAAATGTGCTGAGGAGCAGTCTGCTCCGGCAAGCCTTAGGGTTTGTTCCGTTGAAGCAGACGCTCCTGACAAGTTTTGCTCCGGCAAGCTTGCCGGGGAACATCAAGCTCCGGCTGAGCCGCAGGTTCTCGCCGTAGAAGCAGATGTTCCTGCAGCAGCAGATGTGCCTTTAGTCCTTGTTGTCGAGCCGCAAGCTCCAGCATGGGCACAGCAGATTGTCCTTTTCCTTCAGACAAGAGAACTTCCCGAAGAGCAAGAAGAAGCGGAAAGAGTAGCCCGGCAGTCAAGTATGTACTAGTTTGTCGACAACACACTGTACAGAAGAAGACTCAACGGTGTGAAATTGAAGTGTATTCACCGGGAAGACGGACAAAAGCTGTTGGCAGAGATACATGGAGGCATATGTGATCACCACATTGGCGCAAGAGCACTTGCCGGCAAAGCATTCCGGCAAGGTTTCTTTTGGCCGACAGCCCTCCAGGATGCAACTGCACAAGTAACCAAGTGTGAAGCGTGCCAGTTCCATTCCTAGCAGATACACCAGCCAGCTCAAGCTCTCCAGACGATCCCTTTATCCTGGCCATTTTCGGTCTGGGGGCTCGATATCCTCGGCCCCTTTCTCCGAGCTGTCGGGGGCTTTGAGTACTTGTACGTTGCAATCGACAAGTTCACAAAGTGGCTGGAAGTGGAACCAGTGAGGAAGGTGACAGCACAGTCAGCAGTCAAGTTCTTCAGGTCGATTGTTTGCCGTTTCGGGATCCCTAACAGGATCATCACCGACAACGGCACACAATTCACGAGCCGCACCTTCATGCAGTACGTCCAAGATCTTGGCGCCAAGGTCTGCTTCGCTTCTGTTGCTCATCCAAGAAGCAATGGTCAAGCGGAGAGAGCAAATGCTGAAGTGCTGCGCGGGCTCAAGACCAGGACTTTCGACAGGCTGCACAAGTGCAGAAAGAACTGGATTGAGGAGCTGCCGGTGGTTCTTTGGTCGATCAGGACGACGCCAAATCGAGCCATTGGCCAGACACCTTTCGCTCTAGTCTATGGAGCAGAGGCGGTTCTCCCCACGGAACTCGTATACGGATCACCTCGAGTGCTCGCTTATGATGAGCTTGAACAAGAGCAGCTGCGACAAGATGACGCGCTGCTCCTTGAGGAGGACCATCTTCAGGCTGCTGTACGAGCTGCTCGATACCAGCAAGATTTGCGCTGCTACCATAGCCGCAAAGTTAATGCCAGAAGTTTCGAGGAAGGCGACCTTGTTCTTCGGCGCGTTCAATCCGCCAAGAATTCCAACAAGTTGACGCCGAAGTGGGAAGGCCCTTACCGGGTGAAACGAGTCACTAGGCCTGGCGCTGTCCGCCTTGAGACCGAAGATGGCATTCCGGTGAGCAACTCCTGGAACATTGAGCATCTTCATAAGTTTTACCCGTAAGGCGCGGTTGCCGGAACCTGTTCCGGCAACCACCTTTTGTACAAGTCTTGCCGATGTTGCATGTAATCCTTTGTACAAAGCCGGGCGCAGAACCCGTGCATAAGTAAAGCTCATGTGCTCTGCACATCTTGTCAATTTCATGCTTTCTACTATCTTTGCATACGTTATCTGACACTTTGTGCAGCGCCTACCCCCGGTAAGCAATAACGAGCCGTAAGGCTCCATATCTTTATTTTCTCTTCTTTCTTTTTCTCAAAAAGGAAAGGAAGGTTCCCTCGCACACAAGTTTGCCGGGGGGAAAGGAGAAGATAATGGTGTGGACCAGGCATCGTTCAAGGAAGTTTCGCCTTACCGGAAAGCAAACGACAAAAAAGCTAAGTTGCCAAAGTTTGAGCAATCAGTTTAAATTTTTAAGTTATCTTCCTCGAACGACCGTACTTTGTATGGAAAACCTGTGCGCAGAGGAACCAACTTGTAGCTAGTTGCGCCCTTACTTTGTTTTGAGTCCGCTCAACAACTTAAGTGAGCTGCCACTAGTTGCGACAAGGTTTCTTGTCGGAAGCGGCACCGCCAGCAGGCTGCTGATGTCCCGCACTCAGCGCTCACGGCTAAGGTGCCTGCGCCGACAAGTTCCCTAAAAGCGTAGGGCAAAAACATACAAAGGAAGGAATCAAGTAAAGGAAATAACACAGCAATCTCTACCCAAAATAAAGTTATATTACAAGATAGCTTGTCGCAGCTCTAACAGATTGTTCTTATAACATGACCAACAGCGACAAGAAAAAGAGAAAACGGGCAGCCTAATCTACGCGATCGCCCTCAACTCTCTTGATCTCGCTCACCTTGTCCACAATGGGTGCGACAAGGGCCTTGAGCGCTTCCAGATCGGCATCCGGCGGCAGGGACCTCAGGACGTTGGTGAGGTTGAGGCCTGGGTTGCGGAAGGCCACCTTCACCAGCACCTTTTGAAGAACTCCCGCACAGATCTTGCGCGACTCGTCGGCCAGCTGCTTTGGGATCTTCTCCCGGAGTCGCTGGAGGGCCATCGCCACGCCTTTGAAGAACAAGCTGAGCTTGGCACTGGGTTGGAGGTGCTCATCGGAGGAGTACCCGAGATCCTCCATCCCCAGCTGCGCCAGCTCCCCGTCGATGGCTGCGGCAACATTCACCAGACCCTCGGTCCAGTGCTCCACAGTCTCCCTAAAAGCATTCTGGGCGGCAGCAGCACTCGCCAGCAGCACCTCGTCGGCCTTGATCTTCTCCTTCAAGGTCACCTCCTGCTCCCTGGCGCCGTCCAGCGTCTTGGTCAAAGTGGCCAGCTTCAACTCAAGATCTGCGTTGGAGTCCTTGGCGGCGCTAAGCTCTTTGCTCCTCTCAGCGAGGCGACCCTGCAGCTCGCCATGAGCGGCGGCGTCCTTCTCGCGCTCACGCTTGAGCGCGGCAAGCTCCTCGCCGCTCGCCTTGAGATCGGCCTCCAGCTGCGTCGTCTTCATCTCTAGCTCCTTCTTGGCGGCCTCGGCAGCTGCGGCAGCATCCTTTGCTTCCTTGAGAGCCCCGCCAATTGCTTGCTCGCGCGCGGCAAGCTCCTCCTCGTGGCTGTCAAGGTTGACCTTGCGCTGCGCCAACTCGCCTTCTTGCGCAGATAGCTTCTCGGCAGCGAGCCGCTGTTACTCTTCAACTTCAGCCTTCGCGAGGAGGAAAGCTTTCCGCTCCTCGGCAACCTGCTCCCGCTCCTCTGCCAGGGATCGGAGAGTTTCTTGCCTGAGACCTCGGAGCTCCTCAACGCATTTCTCAATGTCCACTCCCGCCCTCGCAACAAGCGCTTCTCGGGATTCCAGCTTGGCTTGTCGGGTACGGTACAACAACAACAGCTTCCGAAGCAGCCGCTCCTCCTCAGGCTCATCGCTGCTGCTGCTTGGCGCGTCGACCAGCGTCAGCCCAGCGGAGGTGAGCACCTCTCCATCCAAAATCTCTCCTTCGACCGGCGCCCTGGAGCTTGACACCCAGGGGAGCTTGATGAAGATACCGTCGCCGACCTTCAAATAGGCGCCGGGTTGGGGCTCTTCGGAGCCTGGCGCTGCAGCAGCGGCGGAGGGATCGGCGGTCGGTGCAGCGCTTGGCGCTCCTGCGGCCTTGGGGCCGTCAGTGCGATCGCCGGATCCCTCGCCAGCTTCTGCGGCGGCAGCTTTGGCGGCCTCTTCACCGGCGGGATCATCAGCGCCGGCTTCTCCTTCGGTGGCAACGGCGTCGTCGGTGTTGCTGCGCGCGTTCTCCTCGCCGGCGACCTCGGTTTCCATCAGATCCGTAGCAGACGGATCTGACGACCGAAGAGGGAGAAAAGTCAAACAAATATCCAAAAAGAAAATCAGAAGAAGAAGAACCCAAGGGAAGTTTTAAAGCAAGAGGATTACCTGTACTAGGATCTGCAGTCGTGGTCTCAACCACCGGAGGGTCGCTGGTGCTGTCCCTTGCCGGAGAACTGTCCCTTGCCAGAGAATTCTCCCTTGCTAGAGAACGCTCCCTTGCCGGGGAATTCTCCCTTGGTGGTGTAGTCGAAGCAGATGGCATTTCAGGAGCGGCTTCCGGGCTCCCCTGGTGAGGCTGCTCTGCTCCTGCACGAACCAACAGTCCGATATCAGCAAAGGAAGAGCACCCATGCGCGCCTGAAAGCAGGAAATAAACTATACACTTACGCTGGGGGCTGCGCTGGGGGCTGCTTTGGGGAAAAGTTGCCGGGTCCGGCAAGATGGTCTCGGACACGCCCTTTGCTGTCGCGGTGGGTTCGTCTTCGAGGACAATCACCGGGACCTTGGCTCTCTTCGCCGCTCTCTGAGCCAGAGTCCTAAAAAGAAATGGGTTCGGAGTAAAGCAAATCAGATACAAGACAAAACAGCAAGAATTGAAGAACTACAAACATGGCAAAGAATCTTACTCTTCTTCTTCCTCGTCGGAGTTGAGCGCGGAGAGATCGAAGTCCGGCTCGCCTCCGATGCGACGAGGCGGAGGGGTAGGTTCCCTTGTCCGCTTGGCAGGGGCAGTAGCGGCGGACCGGGAAGACCCCGCCCCAGTTGCGGCAGTGGCGTGAGGCACTCCCGCAGCAACGGTGCTTGCCGCGGTAGAGCGTGTCGTGCGGCTCGGCGGCTGTTGACTCGTCTCCCGCCCCGCTACGTCCGTGGCCTAGCGGAGATGCCTTCTTGGCGGAGCTGGGGGCTCCACCTGCGGCAAGCTGTCTGAAGGTTCGGGCCCGACAAGCTCTCCCTCGCCGGGCTCGCTCGACTCAGCTTCAGGCCCGGCAAGCTCTTCCTCGCCCGCAAACTCCTCTCGCTCGACAAGGCTTGCCGCCTCTGCTGCCTCTGCCTCCTCCACGGTGAATCCAAACTCACCCGGGGCAGCGGCTGCTGCCGCCTCTTCCAGCCTAGTGGCGATGCGCTGCATCCGCATTGGTGGTGTCGCGGGTGAGGCTCTTCTGTTTGTCGGAGCGGACCGACACTTCTACCAAGCCGTCAAAGAAATCCCGCACGACGTCGTCCGCAGGCTCTTGCCAGGTTGGGACGATTCCATGCGAATCGCACAGCGACATCATTGCACAGATGCGGTCGAGCGAGGAGTTGTTGCACAACGGAACGACACCCCTCGGCAACATGAATGGATGTTAAGGATCGCGCTTGAACAGTTCCAGGAGCATCACGTCCAGCTCCAGGACAGTGAAGTTGAAGTTGAGGCCCGGGCGCAGCCTCATGATATCCGTCGAGTTCTGGAACTCCCAGGCGGGTCTCCTCCTCTCCTGCAGGGGGGCGATGCGGCAGCGAAGAAAATCTGCGCCAACGGCGCCTACGGTGAGCCCGGCAAGCCTGAGGCGAAGGATCCGGGTGACGGCAATCTTCAGCCTATCGTCTTCCGGGGCCATGTTGCTCCAATCGTTGCCGCGCGCTATTGGGGCTTGTCGCAGGGCGGTGAATGGCTGCGGGTTCTCCTCGACAATGCAGCACCACTCTGCTCTCCATTCCTCCCACTTGCTGCGGAGCTCTCCCTCCAAATAAGCTTCCTTCTTGCCGACTCTCGAGATCCAGGCGATTCCGCCGGATAAAGGCTCTCCTCTCTCGACTCGGGGCATAAAGAAGTGGCGGAAAAGAGCGACGTTTGGATGGACTCCGACAAAGTTTTCGCAGAGATGTGCGAAAACTGCCATGGTCAGAACAACGTTGGGGGTGAAGTCAAGGAGGCGGAACCCTTAGGTGTTCATGATGTCACAGAAAAATTCAGAGAAGGGCGGGCAGAGCTCGCAGTAGAAGAACAGCGCAAAGAAGGGGTATCCGTTCGGAGCCAGTTCCGAAGCGGCAGCTGGGAGTACCTTCGTGCGCGGATGCGCTCGCGTCTCCGTCGACCAGAAGAGGTAGTAGTACTCCCTCAGCTCCTTCGCGGCAAGCTGAGGGGGGTGTTGGGTTTCGTGGAAATTTCAAAAATTTTCCTACGCGCACACAGGATCATGTGATGCATAGCAACGAGGGGAGAGTGTTGTCTACGTACCCAACGCAGACCGACTGCGGAAGCGATGACACGACGTAGAGGAAGTAGTCGTACGTCTTCACGATCCAACCGATCAAGCACCGAAACTACGGCACCTCCGAGTTCGAGCACACGTTCAGCTCGATGACGATCCCCGGACTCCGATCCAGCAAAGTGTCGGGGAAGAGTTCCGTTAGCACAACGGCGTGGTGACGATCTTGATGAACTACAGCAGCAGGGCTTCGCCTAAACTCCGCTACAGTATTATCGAGGAATATGGTGGCAGGGGGCACCGCACACGGCTAAGGAATCGATCACGTGGATCAACTTGTGTCAACTTGTGTGTTTAGAGGTGCCCCTGCCTCCGTATATAAAGGATGGAGGAGGAGGAGGCCGGCCAAGGCAAAGGTGCGGCCAGGATAGGGAGTCCTACTAGGACTCCAAGTCCTAGTACGAGTCCACCAAGAGGGGAGGAAGGGAGAAGGAATAGGAGGAGAAGGAGAGGTGGCCGGCCCCCTTTTCCCTAGTCCAATTCGGACCAAAGGGGAGGGGGGGCGCAGCAGCCTATTTCCTCTTCCCACTAAAGCCCATCAAGGCCCATTACTTCTCCCGTAACTACCCGGTACTCCGAAAAATACCCGAATCATTCGGAACCTTTCCGATATCCGAATATAGTCGTCCAATATATCGATCTTTACGTCTCGACCATTTCGAGACTCCTCGTCATGTACCCGATCTCATCTGGGACTCCGAACTCCTTCGGTACATCAAAACTCATAAACTCATAATATAACTGTCATCGAAACCTTAAGCGTGCGGACCCTACGGGTTCGAGAACAATGTAGACATGACCGAGACACGTCTCCGGTCAATAACCAATAGCGGGACCTGGATGCCCATATTGGCTCCTACATATTCTACGAAGATCTTTATCGGTCAGACCGCATAACAACATACGTTGTTCCCTTTGTCATCGTATGTTACTTGCCCGAGATTCGATCGTCGGTATCCAATACCTAGTTCAATCTCGTTACCAGCAAGTCTCTTTACTCGTTCCGTAATACATCATCTCACAACTAACATATTAGTTGTAATGCTTGCAAGGCTTATGTGATGTGTATTACCGAGAGGGCCCAGAGATACCTCTCCGACAATCGGAGTGACAAATCCTAATCTCGAAATACGCCAACCCAACATCGACCATTGGAGACACCTGTAGTACTCCTTTATAATCACCCAGTTACGTTGTGACGTTTGGTAGTACCCAAAGTGTTCCTCCGGCAAACGGGAGTTGCATAATCTCATAGTCATAGGAACATGTATAAGTCATGAAGAAAGCAATAGCAACATACTAAACGATCGTGTGCTAAGCTAATGGAATGGGTCATGTCAATCAGATCATTCGACTAATGATGTGACCTCGTTAATCAAATAACAACTTCTTTGTCTATGGTTAGGAAACATAACCATCTTTGATTAACGAGCTAGTCAAGTAGAGGCATACTAGTGACACTCTGTTTGTCTATGTATTCACACATGTATTATGTTTCCGGTTAATACAATTCTAGCATGAATAATAAACATTTATCATGAAATAAGGAAATAAATAATAATTTTATTATTGCCTCTAGGGCATATTTCCTTCAGTCTCCCACTTGCACTAGAGTCAATAATCTAGATCACATCACCATGTGATTAACATCGATAGTTCACATCATCATGTGATTAACACCCATAGTTCACATCGCCATGTGACCAACACCCAAAGGGTTTACTAGATTCAGTGATCTAGTTCACATCGCTATGTGATTAACACCCAAGGAGTACTAAGGTGTGATCATGTTTTGCTTGTGAGAGAATCTTAGTCAACGGGTCTGCCACATTCAGATCCGCATGTATTTTGCAAATATTCTATGTCTACAATGCTCTGTACGGAGCTACTCTAGCTAATCGCTCCCACTTTCAATATGTATCCAGATTGAGACTTAGAGTCATCTGGATCAGTGTAAAAGTTTGCACTGATGTAACTTTTACATCAAACTCTTTTATCACCTCCATAATCGAGAAACATCTCCTTAGTCCTTACTAAGGATATTCTTGACCAATGTCCAGTGATCTACTCCTAGATCACTATTGTACTCCCTTGTCAAATACAGAGCAAGGTATACAATAGGTCTGGTACAAAGCATAGCATACTTTATAGAACCTATGACTGAGGCATAGGGAATGACTTTTCATTCTCTTTCTATTTTCTGCTGTGGTCGGGATTTGAGTCTTACTCAATTTCATACCTTTGCAACACAGGCAAGAACTCTTTCTTTGACTGTTCCATTTTGAACTATTTCAAAAATTTATCAAGGTATGTATTCATTGAAAATCTTATCAAGCATCTTCATCTATCTATATAGATCTTGATGCTCAATGTGCAAGCAGCTTCACCGAGGTCTTTCTTTGAAAAACTTTTATTCAAGTATCCTTTCATGCTTTGCAGAATAATTCTACATTATTTCCGATCAACAATATGTCATTCACATATACTTATCAGAAATGTTGTAGTACTCCCACTCACTTTCTTTGTAAATACAGGCTTCACCGTAAGTCTGTACAAAAACTATATGCTTTGATCAACTTATCAAAGCGTATATTCCAACTCCGAGATGCTTGCACCAGTCCATAGATGGATTGCTGGAGCTTGCACATTTTGTTAGCACCTTTAGGATTGACAAAACCTTCTGGTTGCATCATATACAACTCTTCTTTAATAAATCCATTAAGGAATGCAGTTTTGACATCCATTTGCCAGATTTCATAAAATGCGGCAATTACTAACATGATTCAGACAGACTCAAGCATAGATACGAGCGAGAAGCTCTCATCGTAGTCAACACCTTGAACTTGTCGAAAAACCTTTTGCGACAATTCTAGCTTTGTAGATAGTAACACTACTATCAGCGTCCGTCTTCCTCTTGAAGATCCATTTATTCTCAATTGCTTGCCGATCATCGGGCAAGTCAACCAAAGTCCAAACTTTGTTCTCATACATGGATCCCATCTCAGATTTCATGGCTTCAAGCCACTTTGCGGAATCTGGGCTCACCATCGCTTCTTCATAGTTTGTAGGTTCATCATGATCTAGTAGCATGACTTCCAGAACAGGATTACCGTACCACTCTGGTGTGGATCTTACTCTGGTTGATCTACGAGGTTCAGTAGTATCTTGATCTGAAGTTTCATGATCATTATCATTGGCTTCCTCACTAACTGGTGTAGGTGTCACTGAAACAGTTTTCTGTGATGAACTACTTTCCAGTAAGGGAGCAGGTACAGTTACCTCGTCAAGTTCTACTTTCCTTCCACTCACTTCTTTCGAGAGAAACTCCTTCTCCAGAAATGATCCATTCTTAGCAACGAATGTCTTGCCTTCGGATCTGTGATAGAAGGTGTACCCAATTGTCTCCTTTGGGTATCCTATGAAGACGCACTTCTCCGATTTGAGTTTGAGCTTATCAGGATGAAACTTTTTCATATAAGCATCGCAACCCCAAATTTAAGAAACGACAGCTTAGGTTTCTTGCCAAACCATAGTTCACACGGTGTCGTCTCAACGGATTTAGATGGTGCCCTATTTAACGTGAATGCAGCCGTCTCTAATGCATAACCCCAAAACGATAGTGGTAGATCGGTAAGACACATCATAGATCGCACCATATCTAATAAAGTACGGTTATGACGTTCGGACACACCATTACATTGTGGTGTTCTAGGTGGCATGAGTAGTGAAACTATTTCACATTGTTTTTAACTGAAGGCCAAACTCGTAACTCAAATACTCTTCTCTACGATCAGATCGTAGAAACTTTATTTTCTTGTTACGATGATTTTTCACTTCACTCTGAAATTCTTTGAACTTTTCAAATGTTTCAGACTTATGTTTCATCAAGTAGATATACTCATATCTGCTCAAATCATCTGTGAAGATCAGAAAATAATGATACCTGTCGCGAGCCTGAATATTCATCGGACCACATACATCAGTATGTATGATTTTCAACAAATCTATTGCTCGCTCCATTGTTCCGAAGAACAGAGTCTTAGTCATCTTGCCCATGAGGCATGGTTCGCAAGCATCAACTGATTCATAATCAAGTGATTCCAAAAGCCCATCAGTATGGAGTTTCTTCATGCGCTTTACACCAATATGACCTAAACGGCAGTGCTACAAACAAGTTGCACTTATCATTATTAACTTTGCATCTTTTGGTTTCAATATTATGATTATGTGTATCACTATGATCGAGATCCAACGAACTATTTTCATTGGGTGTGTAACCATATAAGGTTTCATTCATGTAAACAGAACAACAATTTATTCTCTTACTTAAATGAATAACCGTATTACAATAAACATGATCAAATCATATTCATGCTCAACGCCAACACCAAATAACACTTATTCAGGTTCAACACTAATCCCGAAAGTATAGGGAGTGTGCGACGATGATCATATCAATCTTGGAACCACTTCCAACATACATCGTCACTTCACCCTTAACTAGTCTCTGTTTATTCTGCAACTCCTGTTTTGAGTTACTAATCTTAGCAACTGAACTAGTATCAAATACTGAGGGGTTGCTATAAACACTAGTAAAGTACACATCAATAACATGTATATCAAATATACTTATGTTCACTTTGCCATCCTTCTTTTCCGCCAATCACTTGGGGTAGATCCGCTTCCAGTGACCAGTCCCTTTGCAGTAGAAGCACTTAGTCTCAGGCTTAGGACCAGACTTGGGCTTCTTCACTTGAGCAGCAACTTGCTTGCTGTTCTTCTTGAAGTTCCCCTTCTTCCCTTTGCCCTTTTCTTGAAACTAGTGGTCTTGTCAATCATCAACACTTGATGCTCTTTCTTGATTTCTACCTTCGTCGATTTCAATATCACGAAGAGCTCGGGAATCGTTTTCGTCATCCCTTGCATACTATAGTTCATCATTAAGTTCAGTAACTTAGTGATGGTGTCTAGAGAATTCTGTCAATCACTATCTTATCTGGAAGATTAACTCCCACTTGATTCAAGCAATTGAAGTACCCAGACAATCTGAGCACATGCTCACTAGTTGAGCGATTCTCCTCCATCTTTTAGCTATAGAACTTGTTGGAGACTTCACATCTCTCAACTCGGGTATTTGCTTGAAATATTAACTTCAATTACTGGAACATCTCATATGGTCCATGATGTTCAAAACATCTTTGAAGTCCCGATTCTAAGCCGTTAAGCATGGTGCACTTAAACTATCAAGTAGTCATCATATTGAGCTAGCCAAACGTTCATAACGTCTGCATCTGCTCCTGCAATAGGTCCGTCACCTAGCGGTGCATCAAGGACATAATTCTTCTATGCAGCAATGAGGATAAACCTCAGATCACGGATCCAATCCGCATCATTGCTACTAACATCTTTCAACATAATTTTCTCTAGGAACATATCAAAATAAACACAGGGAAGCAACAACGCGAGCTATTGATCTACAACATGATTTGCAAAATACTACCAGGACTAAGTTCATGATAAATTTAAGTTCAATTTAATCATATTACTTAAGAACTCCCACTTAGATAGACATCCCTCTAATCCTCTAAGTGATCACGTGATCCAAATCAACTAAACCATGTCCGATCATCACGTGAGATGGAGTAGTTTCATCGGTGAACATCATTATGTTGATCATATCTACTATATGATTCACGCTCGACCTTTCGGTCTCCGTGTTCCGAGGCCATATCTGCATATGCTAGGCTCGTCAAGTTTAACCTGAGTATTCTGCGTGCGCAACTGTTTTGCACCCGTTGTATTTGAACGTAGAGCCTATCACACCCGATCATCACGTGGTGTCTCAGCACGAAGAACTTTCGCAACGGTGCATACTCAGGGAGAACACTTCTTGATAATTTAGTGAGAGATCATCTTATAATGCTACCGTTAATCAAAGCAAGATAAGATGCATAAAAGATAAACATCACATGCAATCAATATAAGTGATATGATATGGCCATCATCATCTTGTGCCTGTGATCTCCATCTCCGAAGCACCGTCATGATCACCATCGTCACCGGCGTGACACCTTGATCTCCATCGTAGCATCGTTGTCGTCTCGCCAATCTTATGCTTCCACGACTATCACTACCGTTTAGTAATAAAGTAAAGCATTAGATCGCGATTGCATTGCATACAATAAAGCGACAACCATATGGCTCCTGCCAGTTGCCGATAACTCGGTTACAAAACATGATCATCTCATACAATAAAATTCAGCATCATGCCTTGACCATATCACATCACAACATGCCCTGCAAAAACAAGTTAGACGTCCTCTACTTTGTTGTTGCATGTTTTACGTGGCTGCTACGGGCTTAAGTAAGAACCAATCTCACCTACGCATCAAAACCACAACGATAGTTTGTCAAATAGACTCCGTTTTAACCTTCGCAAGGACCGGGCGTAGCCATACTTGGTTCAACTAAAGTTGGAGAGGCAGTCGCCCGCAAGCCATCTCTGTGCAAAGCACGTCGAGGGAACCGGTCTCGCGTAAGCGTACGCGTAAGGTTGGTCCGGGTCGTCTCGTCCAACAATACCGCCAAACCAAAGTATGACATGCTGGTAGGCAGTATGACTTGTATCGTCCACAACTCACTTGTGTTCTACTCGTGCATATAACATCAACATAAATAACCTAGGCTCTGATACCACTGTTGGGTTTCGTGGAAATTTCAAAAATTTTCCTACGCGCACACAGGATCATGTGATGCATAGCAACGAGGGGAGAGTGTTGTCTACGTACCCAACGCAGACCGACTGCGGAAGCGATGACACGACGTAGAGGAAGTAGTCGTACGTCTTCACGATCCAACCGATCAAGCACCGAAACTACGGCACCTCCGAGTTCGAGCACACGTTCAGCTCGATGACGATCCCCGGACTCCGATCCAGCAAAGTGTCGGGGAAGAGTTCCGTTAGCACAACGGCGTGGTGACGATCTTGATGAACTACAGCAGCAGGGCTTCGCCTAAACTCCGCTACAGTATTATCGAGGAATATGGTGGCAGGGGGCACCGCACACGGCTAAGGAATCGATCACGTGGATCAACTTGTGTCAACTTGTGTGTTTAGAGGTGCCCCTGCCTCCGTATATAAAGGATGGAGGAGGAGGAGGCCGGCCAAGGCAAAGGTGCGGCCAGGATAGGGAGTCCTACTAGGACTCCAAGTCCTAGTAGGAGTCCACCAAGAGGGGAGGAAGGGAGAAGGAATAGGAGGAGAAGGAGAGGTGGCCGGCCCCCTTTTCCCTAGTCCAATTCGGACCAAAGGGGAGGGGGGGCGCAGCAGCCTATTTCCTCTTCCCACTAAAGCCCATCAAGGCCCATTACTTCTCCCGTAACTACCCGGTACTCCGAAAAATACCCGAATCATTCGGAACCTTTCCGATATCCGAATATAGTCGTCCAATATATCGATCTTTACGTCTCCACCATTTCGAGACTCCTCGTCATGTCCCCGATCTCATCCGGGACTCCGAACTCCTTCGGTACATCAAAACTCATAAACTCATAATATAACTGTCATCGAAACCTTAAGCGTGCGGACCCTACGGGTTCGAGAACAATGTAGACATGACCGAGACACGTCTCCGGTCAATAACCAATAGCGGGACCTGGATGCCCATATTGGCTCCTACATATTCTACGAAGATCTTTATCGGTCAGACCGCATAACAACATACGTTGTTCCCTTTGTCATCGGTATGTTACTTGCCCGAGATTCGATCGTCGGTATCCAATACCTAGTTCAATCTCGTTACCAGCAAGTCTCTTTACTCGTTCCGTAATACATCATCTCACAACTAACATATTAGTTGTAATGCTTGCAAGGCTTATGTGATGTGTATTACCGAGAGGGCCCAGAGATACCTCTCCGACAATCGGAGTGACAAATCCTAATCTCGAAATACGCCAACCCAACATCGACCATTGGAGACACCTGTAGTACTCCTTTATAATCACCCAGTTACGTTGTGACGTTTGGTAGTACCCAAAGTGTTCCTCCGGTAAACGGGAGTTGCATAATCTCATAGTCATAGGAACATGTATAAGTCATGAAGAAAGCAATAGCAACATACTAAACGATCGTGTGCTAAGCTAATGGAATGGGTCATGTCAATCAGATCATTCGACTAATGATGTGACCTCGTTAATCAAATAACAACTTCTTTGTCTATGGTTAGGAAACATAACCATCTTTGATTAACGAGCTAGTCAAGTAGAGGCATACTAGTGACACTCTGTTTGTCTATGTATTCACACATGTATTATGTTTCCGGTTAATACAATTCTAGCATGAATAATAAACATTTATCATGAAATAAGGAAATAAATAATAACTTTATTATTGCCTCTAGGGCATATTTCCTTCAGGGGGAAGATGGCCCGCTCCTTTCGCAGCGCCGTGAGCTGCTGCGCCTCGACCGATTTCACGCCCTTCCCCTTGTCGGCTTTCGGAGCCATGGCGGAGGTGGTGAGGGAGATCGACAGCGTTGGTGGTGCTGGTGGCAATGGGGGGTGGAGCGCTGCTCTCTTTCAGCTTCGGGAAGAAGGGGGGAGCGGCGGAGATTTGTGAAATTGGAGTAACAACCGGCGAGATGGGTGAACTGCCCCTGTTTCCCCTGCTTATAAATAGGGAGGGGGCGGACATTTCGTCCTTCCGAATAAAGAAACCTCCCACGATCTCTCCCATGACGCCGCATTCGACGCGTGCCGTTCGGGGAGGGCGCGGTGGATACGCAGTAAGATATGGCGTAACCCAGGCCGCGCGTGCCCGTGCCTTGTTTTGGGCCTGGCCCAACAACGCTCGGCACCGTGTGTGGCCCAGGCCCGGGGGCTCCTGTCGGTGTACTAGAGTAGGGGTACCCTAGTATCTCGAACTTGTGCACGGGCAGTTGCAGCACCCCGCGGCAAGGCTTGTCGGGTGACTGCCAAGGTCCTCCGTGGATCCTTTGGAGCCATTCAAGAACAAAGTATTCAAGCCAAGGAGACAAGGCCCCGGCAAGAGGAGCTTGCCGGGAAGGCCAACCAAGGCATCTCAAGGAACTTGCCGCGACGTGCCACGTATCCCGGCAAGGCCCGGTGAGCGACAAGCTTCCGGACGCGACAAGACAACGACCGCGGCAAGGCGCTTGCTGCGGCAAACTACCACTCTGTACCCGCGCTCCAGCGCATCCACCAACGTGTCGCCCTAGGGCTTTTCCAGGCGCGCGTGGCAAAAGGCTGTGCAGCCAGCGGTGCATGGTGGCAAGCGACGCTGACAAGACTGCCATCGTGGCGAGCGGTGGCGTCCCTGACGGTCCTTTTTGCACTATTCGGGCGACGCAGACGGGCATTTAATGCCTTTGTCCCCTGCCGTCAGGGTTAGGTAGGATACACTGTACAAGTAGTTGTACCAACCGCAATCCCTTTTCCATTTTTACCCTTGTCTGCGTTGCCACCTGTCGGTGACCCCTTGAGCATATAAAAGGAGGCCCATGCGCAACATGGAGGGGGTTCGGTTCGAAACCAGAAAACACTCACGCTCGGTCTCGTTAGCAGCTCGTGTGTAATGTAGCACTCAGCGCCCCCGAGCAAGAACTTAATACAATCAGATAAGCAGAAGTAGGAGTATTATCGCTCCGGAGAGCTCCGAAGCTGGGTAAACTGCTCGTGTGCTTCGCCTCGATCCGCTCTTCGTGTGATCTCCGCCCCCCGCCGAACCGAAAGGGGCTCAGTCCGCCGGTCCCATAGGTGTTCGTGGATCAGCTTCCCCGACAAATATCATGTTGATTATGATGGGCAAATGTTAAAACCAATGTTGAGTCTTGCTGGAAGAGTTTTATTCAAAGCGAACTGTCAAGGGGGGCGCATAAACCCCGAACGTGTTAGGAACGCAAAATCAAGGAACATAACACCCGTATGACAAAAATTAGGGCGGCAAGAGAGGAACAAAACACCAGTGAAAAGGTTGAGTCTTCCACCCTTTGCCAAGTATATATGTGCATTAATTAAATAAGAGATATTGAGATATCCCATGATATCTATGTTCCAACATGGAACAACCTGCAACTAGCAACACTATAAAAGGGGTTGAGTAAAGCGGTAACATAGTCAAACAATGGTTTGCCGGGATGGTGAAAAGGTTAGAAGTTGTTTCATGTCATATTGGGAGGCCTGATAAACAAGTGGTAGGTAGCGCAACATAACGATAGCATCAAGACAACTAGCATAACAAATATAGTAGTGAGATCTAAGATAACGATATCTCGCCCAAAATCCAGCTAGGAAGAAGAACGAGTCCATGAAGAAGATGAACGTGCGTAGACGAGCCAAGCGTAGTTGAATGAATCCTCACAATCACAAGGAAACATAAACTATCAAGAAGAAGCAAACAACATGATAAACATGCAAGCATAAACATGACATAATGCACAACCAAGCATGATGCACGCCCGGTTTAATGAGTTATGGCATGGCAAAGTGCGAAAAGAAATACTACAAATTAAGTGAAGCTCAATATGCAATGATTCTCGTTTATGCTACTCATCAATATTAAATGTTGGTTAACATGGCAAGAGGTGAGGCATAATAAAACTACCTATCTAGGCAAGTTTAAATGAGGTCGAAACAACAAACAACAAATCTGGAAAATCCCCATATGCATATTTCAAAAATCCCCATATGCATATTTAAAATTTGATACTGTTTTGACTAAAACACCATGTTGTTAAACAGGAAAATAAAGTGCACCATGTGAATCTATACATTTTTCTAGACAAGTTACATATATAGTTTATTTAAATCAGAGCTACGTTTATTTAGTTATGAAATAAACCATTTAGCATGTCATTAAAGCAAATTAAATGCAAACAATATTTTAAACAGGGATGAAAGTTGCATATTATGAATCGACACAAAATTCTAAGCATTTTACATACATAGTTTATCTTAATCCAATGCATGGAATTTTTTTAGATATTTGCATTTTAAACAATGGCATTTATGCAATGCAATGCACTGGATAAATGCTAAATTGCATGGGACAGAAAAAATACATATATGGGCCAAATGTAATGCACTATGGAAGCCCACCAGCAAGCAGAACTGGCTCGGTTAAAAAAACATGACAAAGGGAAAAAAATAAATGAGGCTCACTAGGATTTGATCCCAGGACCTCTCGGTGGGAATAACGGAGCTAGCCATTGCGCTAATTAGTGTGTCTGTGATACAAAGAAGAATCGGCCGCAGATGAACACTTCTCTTACGTGGCTGGGAACAAAACAACCTGAAAACAATCTTTATCTTTATCTTTATCTTTACCTCTTTACCTACTAATAAACCAGCTATCGCTTCTGGTCGTACGTCGTGCTTTTTTGCAGAAAAGTCCCTCCGTTTTGCAGAATTCAACCCGCAGTCCTCAACATAAGTCAGCCCGAGAAAAAAAAATAGCCCAGCCCGCACGACCCTTGCTCCCCGATCCCATCTCGACCTCCATCCCGCCGCCACCTCCTGCCTCGCCCCGCCCCGCCCAGCCTCACTGCGCGCCGCCCGCCGCCCGCCGCCGACGCGCCGCGCACCGCAGCCGCGCCCGCACCCATTTCCCATCGATGCGCCAAACAGGGGCGATGATGGACGGCGCCGCCCAGCTCCTGTCCGACGGAGTCGCCGGGTTCCCGCTCTCGGGGCCAACCCCTCCCCTGTGTCGGCTCGCGCATCGGCTTGGAGGCCCCTCGGGGCTGCCGCCGGTGCGGGAGTCCTGCGCAGCCGTGAGGGCTGGGGACCAAGCGGCGGGGCCCGTGGTGCGTTCCTGTTGAGGGCTTGCTGGGGTTGGCCGGGATCTGAGCCGCCGTCGATGGATTTCTCACAGGTTGGCTACATGTTGCTTCGGATTTGATACTATCCCCATCTGTCGCTCTCCCTCTCCCTCGGTGTGGACGCATGCACCTAAATCCAAAACCTGAACTGAATCAGTCGAGCGCTCGTTGCCAGATCGTTGTACCATCGTCCCGGTCGCCGCCGCGTCAGTTCCACACCGCTACAGCACAGCCTACCACCGCCACTCCATTGGCTTGGATTTGCTTGCGGCATGGGCTGGGAACTGTACGGTGTTGTCTGATGCATGTTCCGCACTGGGAGGTTTGGTCGGCTGACGCTAGGTATGAGCAGCTCTTGAGCCTGATTGCTGGATGTGCGCACGCATGCATGTATACTTCTCACTTGCACTGCTTATACAACACATTGCATGTACACCATGGCCGTGGACAGGCGAACGTGCTCCTACTCCTCACAAGGCACCCACAGTCTATTAGCAAGCCAATCCAAAACTTCACCATGCATTTTTTTGAAAGGACAACTAAGTATCTTTGTTAGTAACATCTTTGTCAGAAATTAGAAAAAACGGCAGTGCATTAGTTGAGCTAATCACCTAGCTTCATCTCTTGGATTATGCATTGATAGTATGGCACATGTTGTATCGTTATAAGCAATTTTTGTTAGGAGGTAAGATTTTAGTGTCGTCGTTCAGTTTTTGTTACATACAAAATGAATATGATTAGTTAATTTTGTTTTCTTTTAAGAGGTATTTCTCTCACGAGCCTTTGTGTTATCCATGTGAATTCCACTAGATTTATCGTCCGTGTACCTAAATTGTGCATATTATCAAATTTCTGGAAAAAAAGTTGAGCGCTTATTGTGGCCATCATCTGCATAGCACCACACCTAGAGCTAAAATCAAGTAACCTTCATGGATTTTGTTGACAAGAAAGACAACGAACTTAATTTAACGGCTTGAAGTCAATTGCACATGTCTCATACTGCATTGAACCTTGGCCGAAGCACTCGACCACGACAAGCAGCAGCTCGGGAAGCCTTTGCAATTCATGTATTTACAACATCTACAGTTCATGTATTTACTGTCATGCATTGCACCTTCATGGTTTTTGTTGTACTTCTGCATTTGCAGCATTTACAGCTTAATGCAATCAGGAATTGGTTATAGATTTCATGTGATTTAATTTCTAAATGTTAACTACAGTGACAACTTATGACTTTCATAGGTTTTATTTCCATTGAGAGAGAGCGGGCAATGGATCGTGAGGTGGAATGAAATTATAAGCAAATTGATCTGACCATCTCTTGTTGTCAGGGAATCTGTGTGATCTGTTCTACTTTGACTTGGAGTGTACAACTATGATATTGTACGTGATGATTTTTTTTTGATTCTGCTACTAGAGGTCAGTCAGAGGTGGTAATTATTAGTGGCAAAAAAGAGGCGGTAATTATTACACTCTTTATTTGCAAAAAATGTGACTGAAACAATGCTAATTACATATGTTTTGTACTTGTAGGAAGGCTATGAAAGAAGTGTTCTTCCCTTATTTTTATGAAGGTAAGGTCTTGTTCTTGGATTCCTGCTGCTCTAGATTGCTTGGCAGCTCTAATTTATCACTTCATGACCTTATGCTCCACCATTATCTTTGAACACTTGATACTTATTTACTTTTATTTGTTGGCTTCTTTTTTATAGTCATCTGATTTAAAAATGCTAGCATGTGCCACTTTAGTATCTTTCAATTTCAGCAAACATATTGGATTATCTTGACATATGTTGGCATTGACAACATAATATAGATTGTCACTATTAATTTCAATGTTCATGCTCCATCCTATTTAAATTCGTATTTGGATGGAAGTCAACACACTAAGAACTGTATGCTTAATGAATGATGTTCACAGCAATTACTCGAATTTCTTGCATTCACTTGTGCAGACCGATGGTTAATTGTGAACTATGTATATTCTGTAGGTTCTTCTTAGTGAGATCAAACAAAGCACAATCGTATTTTCTCGAACTATACACATGCTATGATTTTCATGCTCTCTGTAGTAATTATGTTGAATTCTCATAATTCCTTTTTCATTATTATGCCAAACAATTTGTATGCTAAAAACATACTTCATAATCCCATCTCCCCGCGTCGTCCCGATTTGTTCCAGCTGGGCACTGCCTCGGCTGCAAAGCGTGTGTTATCCCATGAAGCAGGCCCTCCTTTGCAAGGCTGACGACGATAGCTTCAACTTCGCCGCCTATTCTGGTCGATGATGTCATTGATAATAACCAGGAAGTTTTCACTGCTCAGTTCATCCAGTTGAATCCTTCTATTGTAATTCTATTCCCTACCTTTTCTTACTCGTAGGAAATTCAAGTGTGGTACACATGTGAGTATCTTCTCCTTCCCTCTATTGTATGCATGTGGTCATTTGTTATCCCGATTAAGAATCAAGATCCACTACATTCTTGAATATTGAAGACTGTTTTAGTTGGTCCAGATTAAACTTGATAAATACAATTTCCTTGTTGGTTCCATCTGAGTTGTATAATTGATTTGGGCAGTTTTCAGTAATCTTAAGCTGTCTTCAGATTTTAGCTTCCTCAATCATTCTGAATTATTTAACCTCAGTATGAGGTACATGTGTTCCAAAAATTAATCCTGAGAAATTTGTAGTTGACTAGTTGGGTCTGTTTGATTTGTTTAGTAGACTGCAACGGCAGTCACAATTGTTCAGATCTATTCTAAAGCTGCATTATTAGCACTGCAATATCTTTGTTACTTCAACCAAATAGTCCAGTCGTGTCTTATTGATTTGGACGGGTTCTTACTAATCTTTAAGCCAACTTCAAATTTTAGCCTGCTCGGTCAATCTGGATTATTTAGTGTCAATTTTGATGCATGTCTTTAATAAAATAAGAAACTGATTTTGGGTGCTAAAATAAACACTAAACACTACTTGTTCATGGCGACTATGTGTAGAAAGACGATCATGGTGGAGATCCCGACGGTCGACGTGAAGCCGGGATGGAATAAGGGCACGAAGATCACCTTCCTAGAAGGAACAATCTGATTTTTTCGGTACAGTTATGTGTTCCAAAAAGTTATTGTGATGTAATTTTTATATTAACACTAATCTATGAAGTTATGTTTCCAGACATTTCACTTTTTGCATCAGCTGAGGCACATTTTATTTTCAAATAATTTCTGAAGTAAAAGTTGTGAATGAACTGCATAATCTTTCATGTGTCTGAATTACACTTGAAATAAAAAATTAGATAGCAAGGTGCGAGGAAATGTGAGAAAAGTTGTCCAAAACCGAAGAACCTTTTTTACTTTTCTTCCCATTACATGTTTGCTATTTACACTATGCTTTATTTTTACTATAATGTCAAAATTATCATGTTTTAAGATGAATGGTAAATCAAATAAGGAAAAAACTATGGTGGCCAGATTTGGTAGCCCTTAGCCCTTATCATGTTTTTATATCCAAAATACTGTTTGATCCTTGTTCAGTCTTATTTGCAGCATAAACTATGTACAGTAATCATTAGACCATCTTTGAAGATCTCACGAACAAAAGCAGAATGGTTCTTTCTATACTGTTCGACCCCCCCTCCCCCCCCCTTGCGTTCTCTCGCAGGGAGTGGCTAGCGCGCAACACTGCCATGCTCCTCTGCTGCTCCGTCATCACAGGGTGGGACGGCGACCTCGCCTTCCTGTTCATTGTTCTGTCGGTAGCGACGTTCTTTGTCCAGGATCATCCGGACAGGGAGGTCCTCCAGGCCATGCGTCTAGGCATGTACTGCAACGCCGACCACATGGCTAAGATGGTCGTTGCCGCAACCGAGTTCCGTGCTCTCCGTTCTTCAGTAAATCCAGGTTTGTGGACACTACTTACCAGTTGGGAGAGAAACATAATTGATGTGTATGGAAATGTAGAGTTGACACCCATGACCTATCAGTTCAACTAGAAGCAAAGAATGTTTGACATGCAAGGTTCTATCATGCCCGTATCTTTCAGTTCGTCTCTTTATTCTAAAGAAACTGCCAATTGTTACTGTAGCTTTCATGCCTAGCAGACAAAATCAAAGGAAGGTGCTTTGTTTCTCAAGTGTTGTAGTGAAAGGATTATCCTAACATAAGAGCTATATTTGCTTCGTAAAAAATATGTACAGTTAGTTCACACAACGCTTAGTATGTTATTGTTAGTTCGATTTGAGTTTCTATACCATGCCAAGAGCTTTAATATTAAAAGGCACATTCTCATTTTATAAGGAGCACTCCAAGTGTCAGTATTAAAAACAGATCATGCTATTTTCTGAAACGAGAAATGAGAAATCAATCCGTATAGTTCTCCAATTTCATGGTACTAAATTTAGATACACTAGAGGTATTGTTATGTTAGCTTCAATTAGGTGACAGGAGCATGCCAAACTAGATGATCTATAAGCTTTATCATATCTTACAATTATCCACATCATTGCAGAAAAACTAACCTTTTTCCCCGTGCCTAAAGTTATCTGGGAAGATTTCTCCAACTTCTTTCAGTGTACTCTTGGCACTAACTCCTGAGAAGTACTCTGAAAACAACAATACATTTTTTTTCCTCACCAGATGCGGAAACTAAAAGGCGAGTACCATGGGATCATGAAGTATATAAAGCAAAGGAGGAGGAGTGCCATCTCCTCTCCAGCAAGATATTTTTTTTGCTGGGGAATGAACGAATTGAATGCAAGATTGCATTGTTACAAGGACAGAGAGTGGACCACCACCTTCAGTTTCTCAGATTCCCTGTTTGCATTCGCCATTCTCAACAAGCACCAGGATGTGGCTTTGGTTCTGCACAAACAATATCTTCAATGGTTTCTAGATCAAGCCCTATGTTCTTTATCTGAACAATAGACATTGTAATTCTTCCATCCATTACCTCTGAAAGTCAAGAATCGAAAGAAAAGTCATTGGCATATCTCTGTCACCAAGGAAGGTTCGTTAGACAGAAAAATGACCTCTGGTTATGTATGAGATGATGCAATGCACATATCTCTGAATGAAGCACAACAGGAATTTACATCCTGTAATGCTAACTGTTGATCATTCTTCTCAGAAGTATCAAGTCATTATCTCATTTGCCCCCTATTCATCTGTCATGTCTGCATGAAAAAAGATTGCAATTCTAATCCTATGTTTAAGGGTAGCTAAATTTCTACGGACCTACCATATTATCTTTTTGGAATAACAGATCAACTTTCAACATGTACTTCTGTTGTAACATCTCATGTATTTTCTGATATTACCTGAAAGAGGCATGGACTGGAGAAATTCATGATAAGTACTGATGTAGAGCTTGGCTGTTTGAGCCAAGAAACTTAACTATAAAACTGGGATTAAACTTATTATTTCTACAATCCCAGTGCTATTTGCCACTTCCAATGTTTGTGCCAAGCCCAAATAGTGCAAAGAAAAATTGCAAATAAAATATATTTTTCAAAAAACAAAACATTATGAAAATTATACTTTTTAGAGAAATGTTCTTACCCCTCAAAAAACAAAACATTCTTACCCGTAAAAAACGTTCTTTAAAAAACATATGTTCAAAAATATTCCTTTTCAGAGAAATGTTCCAATTTCGTAAAAACGTTAACTATTCTTGCAAAAGTGTTCCAATTTTTTATGTAAGTGTTATCTTTCATTAAAAATTAGAAAAAAATTCACATTCAACCTTATCATCGATATTTACTAAAATTGGATATAAAAAGTGATGCGCAATGACACATGAAGTAGGTTGTGCCCCTTTTATAGTTAAAACAATAAGAAAAAAAGGGGATAGTCTGGGATTTGAACCCCAGATCCCTTGGGTGTTGACGCGCTGGGATGACCAGCTCGGCTGGAGGCATGTTTGTGTTCAATGACCCGTTGCGCCCATGGCGCAAAGGCCGGGAGCAAGCCAACTACTGAAAGAGTGTGCATCAAAATATATAGACACAGAAGGAAACATATGGAAATAAATACGGATTGATGATAGGTAGATGGTTGCTGGTGATACATGTTTTCTAAGAAGCTTACGAACGATCATTTACAATGTTATGAGCAAGACATGTAGATAGCATAGGTTAGACAGATGTATCGCTGAATGTTTAGAACGATTTCTTTGAGGCAAGTCTTCATAGCTGCTGTGTTGGAAATATGCCCTAGAGGCAATAATAAAAGTGTTATTATTATATTTCTTTGTTCATGATAATAGTCTTTTATTCATGCTATAACTGTATTATCCGGAAATCGTAATACACGTGTGAATACATAGACCACAATATGTCCCTAGTGAGCCTCTAGTTGACTAGCTCGTTGTGATCAACAGATAGTCATGGTTTCCTGGCTATGGACATTGGATGTCGTTGATAACGGGATCACATCATTAGAAGAATGATGTGATGGACAAGACCCAATCCTAAGCCTAGCACAAAGATCGTGTAGTTCGTATGCTAAAGCTTTTCTAATGTCAAGTATCATTTCCTTAGACCATGAGATTGTGCAACTCCCGGATACCGTAGGAATGCTTTGGGTGTACCAAACGTCACAACGTAACTGGGTGTCTATAAAGGTGCATTACAGGTATCTCCGAAAGTGTCTGTTGGGTTGGCACGAATCGAGACTGGGATTTGTCACTCCGTGTAAATGGAGAGGTATCTCTGGGCCCACTCGGTAGGACATCATCATAATGTGCACAATGTGACCAAGGGGTTGATCACGGAATGATGTGTTACGGAACGAGTAAAGAGACTTGCGGTAACGAGATTGAACAAGGTATCGGTATACCGACGATCGAATCTCGGGCAAGTACAATACCGCTAGACAAAGGGAATTGTATACGGGATTGATTAAGTCCTTGACATCGTGGTTCATCCGATGAGATCATCATGGAACATGTGGGAGCCAACATGGGTATCCGGATCCCGCTGTTGGTTATTGACCGGAGAACGTCTCGGTCATGTCTGCATGTCTCCCGAACCCGTAGGGTCTACACATTTAAGGTTCGATGACGCTAGGGTTATAAAGAAAGTTTGTATGTGGTTACCGAATGTTGTTCGGAGTCCCGGATGAGATCCCGAACGTCACGAGGAGTTCCGGAATGGTCCGGAGGTAAAGATTTATATATGGAAAGTTGTTGTTCGGGTTCCGGAAAAAGTTCGGGTTTTTTCGGTATTGTACCGGGAAGCTTCCAGAAGGTTCCGGAGGATTCCGGAGGGGTCCGGAAGTCCGGAAATTGTTCCACCACGTCCAATACAGTAGCATGGGCTGTAGGGGGGCGCCCTAGCCTTAATGGGCCAGGGGCACCAGCCCCCCCAAGGCCCATGCGCATGGGAAGGGGGAAACCCTAAGGGGGAGGGCCTCCACTTGACTTGGGAGGCACTCCTTCCCCCCTTGGTCGCACCCCTTGGGGTGGGAAACCCTAAAGGGGGCGCAGCCCCCCCTTCCCCCTATATATAGTTGAGGTTTGGGGCTGCTAAAGACATGAGAACTTCTCCTCTTGGTGCAGCCCTACCTCTCTCCCTTCTCCTCATATCTCGCGGTGCTTGGCGAAGCCCTGCTGGACTACCACGCTCCTCCATCACCACCACGCCGTTGTGCTGCTGTTGGATGGAGTCTTCCTCAACCTCTCCCTCTCTCCTTGCTGGATCAAGGCGTGGGAGACGTCACCGGGCTGTACGTGTGTTGAACACGGAGGTGCCGTCCGTTCGGCACTAGGATCTCCGGTGATTTGAATTACGACGAGTACGACTCCTTCAACCCCGTTCTCTTGAACGCTTCCGCTTAGCGATCTACAAGGGTATGTAGATGCACTCTCCTTCCCCTCGTTGCTGGTTTCTCCATAGATAGATCTTGGTGACACGTAGGAAAATTTTGAATTTCTGCTACGTTCCCCAACATGCTGTTCTTCATGGCCCGCATTGCTCAGAGTAGAAATTCCTTTGATATCATTGTCCAGGCTCCTATAATACTTGTTTGTTTTCTGTATAACGGCTTCCAATTATAAACTTAAATCGTTAAATTTAGTACAAACTAAACTAAGTACAAAATATCGAGAGCAAATTTACCGAAAGTTGAGAAGAGAACTTATTTCTCAGATGTACTTCATATCCATCCAAAAGATGCTCAAATAACATCAATGCCTAAACTGTAGTAGCATGCAGATATAACATCTTTTCGTCTCATAAACCAAAGAAAGTTCAGACCATACCATCTTAAATCGGTGTGAGCGCCTTGGTTTGCATCATCTCCTAGTTGACCTAAGCTACAAATTTATTCTTTTGAGTGAGAAATTAGGTAAATAATTTTTGCGCTATGAATTTTCAATGTAAAAGAAGCCCAGTAGAAATTAGAGCATAATATTATGACATGTGTAGAAAAAGTCATTAAATTAGATCAACACAAGAAAAATGACAGACCAAATACAAGATAATATTCTTTTCTCCCATGAATATGGTCTTCTAAATAGCTTTATATTAACATCATAAGCACATGTTGAAGGAAAGTTTGAATTAGATCAACAAAAGAAAAATATCTATTGTGTAATATCTCATCTCTTGTAAAGACAAACCAACACCAATAGAAAGCAGAAATCTAAGACCATTTAGGTAAAGAGTTAACCGATTAATTGGCAAAGATCTCATGAGTTATAAAAATGCTGGTCGAGGAGCACATAAACATTCTTGCATATAAATAAGTTAAGGGGTGGAAGTATCGACACAAAATACGCTTCAAATCATCCACATCTACTGTTTGTAGTACGGACACATAATACTTCTATAGGGAGAACAATATCAGGAGAATATAACTTACCACAAGCATACTTTCACAGTTGGTGGCAGATTCTGCTTAGAATTTTTGTCCTCTAGCACTATGTTTTTCGCATCATTGACAGTGGAGGGTCAAATGGGTGGAAGTATTGGCAAAGACAACAAGGTCAAGCGAAGAAGAAGAAGCACCGTGGTCAGGGTCGTGGCATCTTGTCCACTCCCGCTCTCCTAGGCCCGGGATCCTCGTCTGCCCCGGGTCCGGTGTCCAGCCTCCCTCGCCCCCCGTGCTTCAATTGCGGGGTGGCAGGTCACTCCCAAGTCTCCTGCGTCAACCCTCAATGCTCTCCACTATAGAGGACAAGAAATTTCAGGGCGGTCAGGCAAACAGTGTCACGAGAAAATGAAGTACTTTCAAGGACTACCATACAATGGACCGATGTTCACTAAAACGGTCATAATTTTGTCATTCAGAGTCCGTGTCGGACCCACAATTACTCAAACTACTCCTGGCGAGCGTGCGAATCCACAAAATACTTGCCGCTTGCGCAAGAAGGCACTTCCTTTTTATGAAAATTCGAGAGATTATGTTGCTTATAGACATTAGCCAACTTGTTAGGGACAAACATAGCTTTCTGCAGATGCTATGTGATCTGGGCAATCTCATTTAGCCGTAAATTGAAGAAAATCCAGTGGCTATATGCCTTATTCTCCTTGTTTTCGCCGGATGGCATGCTGTAACTCATGCGCGTGAACGCCACGAACAAAAAGACATTCCAAGCATCGGTCAATATATATGTGGAAACAATATCTCCACTATAGAGGACAAAAATTTCGGGGCGGTCAGGCAAAAAGCGTCATAGGAAAATGAAGTACTTTCAAGGACTGCCATAGAATAGACCGATGTTCACTAAAACGGTCATAGCTTTGTCATTAAGAGTCCATGTCAGACCCACAAGTACTCAAACTGCTTGCGGCGAGCATGCGAATCGAGAAAATACTCCCCTTTTGCGCTAGGAGGCCTGGAGTACCCTCAAATTCGGCCTTCAGCAGGACTTTTTGGCCCTGAAAGTCAAAGAACATCATTCGCCGCAGTTTTCCGAACAAGTTTCTGAACCCATTGGCATTTCCTTCTGAAGGAAATTCGAGAGATTATGTTGCTTGTAGACATTAGCCCCCCTGGTAGGGACAAACGTAGATTTCTACAGATACTCTATGATCCGGGCAATTTCATTTGGCCGTAAATTAAAGAAAATCCAGCGGCTATATGCCTTATTCTCCTTCTTTTCGCCGGATATGCATGCTGTAACTCATGCGCGTGAAAGCCAAGAACAAAATACATTCCTGTCATCGGTCAATATATATGTGGAAACAATATCTCCACTATAGAGGACAAGAAATTTTGGGGCGGTCAGGCAAAAAGTGTCACGGGAAAATGAAGTACTTTCAAGGACTGCCATAGAATGGACCGATGTTCACTAAAAGGGTCATAACTTTTTCATTGGGAGTCCATGTCGGACCCACAAGTACTCAAACTACTCGTGGCGAGCGTGCAAAACCAGAAAATACTCCCGACTTGTGCGAGGTGGCCCGGAGTACCTTCATATTCAGCCTTAAGCAGGAGTTTTTGGCCCTGAAAGTCAAAGAATATCATTCGCCGTTGTTTTTCGGACAAGTTTCTGAACCCGTTGGCACTTCCTTTTGAAGGAAATTCGTGAGATTATGTTGCTACAGACATTATCCCCCCCTGCTAGGGACAAGCATAGCTTTCAGCAGATGCTCTATGATCCCTGAAATCTCATTTGGCCGTAAATTGAAGAAAATCGGCGGCTATATGCTTATTCTCCTTGTTTCCGCCGGATGGCATGCTGTTAGTCATGCGCGTGGAAGCCAAGAACAAAAAGGCATTCCTGTCATCGGTCAATATATATGTGGAAACAATATCTCCACTATAGAGGACAAGAAATTTCAGGGCGATCAGGCAAACGACATCATGGGAAAATGAAGTACTTTCAAGGACTGCCATAGAATGGACTGATGTTCACTAAAACGCTCATAACTTTGTCATTCGGAGTCCGTGTCGGACCCACAATTACTCAAACTAATCGCGGCCAGCGTGCGAATCCAGAAAATACTTGCCGCTTGTGCTAGGAGGCCCGGAGTACCCTCAAATTCGGCCTTAAGCAGGACTTTTGGCCCTCAAAGTCAAAGAACATCATTCGCCGCAGTTTCTCAAACAAGTTTCTGAACCCATTGGCACTTCCTTCTGAAGGAAATTCGAGAGAATAAGTTGCTTATAGATATTAGCCCCCCTGGTAGGGACAAACATAGCTTTCTGCAGATGCTCTATGATCCTGGCATTCTCATTTGGCCGTAAATTAAAGAAAATCAAGCGGTTATATGCCTTATTCTCCTTGTTTTCACCAGATGGCATGCTATTACTCGTGCGCGTGAAAGCCAAGAACAAAAATGCATTCCTGACATCGGTCAATATATATATGGAAACAATATCTCCACTATAGAGGACAAAATTTTTTGGGGTGGTCAGGCAAAAAGTGTCACGGGAAAATGATGTACTTTCAATGACTGCCATATAATGGAGCGATGTTCACTAAAACGGTCATAACTTTGTCATTCGGAGTCCATGTCGGACACACAAGTACTCAAACTGCTCGCGGCGAGCGTGCGAATCCAAAAAATACTCTCGGCTTGCCCAAGGAGGCCCGGAGTACCCTCAAATTTGGCCTAAAGCAGGACTTTTTGGCCCTGATAGTCAAACAACATCATTCGCCGCTGTTTTTCGGACAAGTTTCTGAACCCATTGGCACTTCCTTTTGAAGGAAATTCAAGAGATTAGATTGCTCACATTAGGCCCCCTGGTAGGGGAAAACGTAGCTTTCTACAGATGCTCTATGATCTGGGCAATCTCATTTGACCGTAAATTGAAGAAAATCCAGAGGCTATATGCCTTATTCTCCTTGTTTTCGCCGGATCACATGCTGTAACTCATGCGCGTGAAAGCCAAGAACAAAAATGCATTCCTGGCATCTACCAATATATATGTGGAAACAATATCTCCACTATAGAGGACAAGAAATTTCGGGGCGCTCAGGCAAAATGTGTCACGGGAAAATGAAGTACTTTCAAGTACTGCCATAGAATGGACCAATGTTCACTAAAACGGTCATAACTTTGTCATTCTGAGTTCGTGTCGGACCCGCAAGTACTAAAACTACTCGCGGCGAGCGTGTGACTCCAGAAAATACTCCTAGCTTGTTCCAGGAGACCCGGAGTACCCTCAAATTCGGTGTTAAGCAAGACTTTTTGGCCCTGAAAGTGAAAGAACATCATTCGCCGCTATTTTTCGGACAAATTTCTGAACCCAATGGCACTTCCTTTTGATGGAAATTCGAGAGATTATGTTGCTTATAGCATTAGCCAAGCTGGTAGGGACAAACATAGCTTTCTACAGATGCTATGTGATCTGGGCAATCTCATTTAGCCGTAAATTGAAGAAAATCCAGCGGCTATATGCCTTATTCTCCTTGTTTTCGCCGGATGGCATGCTGTAACTCATGCGCATGAACGCCACGAACAAAAAGACATTCCAAGCATCGGTTAATATATACGTGGAAACAATATCTCCACTATAGAGAACAAAAATTTCGGGGCGGTCAGGCAAAAAGCGTCACGGGAAAATGAAGTACTTTCAAGGACTACCATAGAATAGACCGATGTTCACTAAAATGGTCATAGCTTTGTCATTAAGAGTCCGTGTCGGACCCACAAGTACTCAAACTGCTCGCGAAGAGCATGCAAATCGAGAAAATACTCCCCGTTTGTGCCAGGAGGCCTAGAGTACCCTCAAATTTGGCCTTCAGTAGGACTTTTTGGCCCTGAAAGTCAAAGAACATCATTTGCCGCAATTTTTCGATCAAGTTTCTGAACCCATTGGCATTTCCTTCTGAAGGAAATTCGAGAGATTATGTTGCTTGTAGACATTAGCCCCCCTGGTAGGGACAAACGTAGATTTCTGCAGATGCTCTATGATCCGGGAAATTGCATTTGGCCGTAAATTAAAGAAAATCCAGCGGCTATATGCCTTGTTCTCCTTCTTTTTGCCGGATATGCATGCTGTAACTCATGTGCATGAAAGCCAAGAACAAAAATACATTCCTGCCATCGGTCAATATATATGTGGAAACAATATCTCCACTATAGAGGACAAGAAATTTCGGGGCGGTCAGGAAAACAGCGTCACGGGAAAATGAAGTACTTTCAAGGACTGCCATAGAATGGACCGATGTTCACTAAAACGGTCATAGCTTTGTCATTCGGAGTCCGTGTTGGACCCACAATTACTCAAACTACTCGCGGTGAGCGTGCGAATCCAGAAAATACTTGCCGCTTGCGCTAGGAGGCCCGGAGTACCCTCAAATTCGGCCTTAAGTAGGACTTTTTGGCCCTCAAAGTCAAAGAACATCATTCGCCGTAGTTTCTCGGACAAGTTTCTTAACCCATTGGCACTTCCTTCTGAAGGAAATTCGAAAGAATATGTTGCTTATAGACATTAGCCCCCCTGGTAGGGACAAACATAGCTTTCTGCAGATGCTCTATGATCCTGGCAATCTCATTTGGCCGTAAAGTAAAGAAAATCCAGCGGTTATATACCTTATTCTCCTTGTTTTCGCCAGACGGCATACTATAACTCGTGCGCATGAAAGCCAAGAACAAAAATGCATTCCTGGCATCGGTCAATATATATCTGGAAACAATATCTCCACTATGGAGGACAAAAAAATCCGGGGCGGTCAGGCAAAAAGTGTCACGGGAAAATGAAGTACTTTCAAGGACTGCCATAGAATGGAGCGATGTTCACTAAAATGGTCATAACTTTGTCATTCGGAGTCCATGTCGGACACACATGTACTCAAACTGCTCGCGGCGAGCGTGCGAATCCAGAAAATACTCTCGGCTTGCGCAAGGAGGCCCGGAGTGCCCACAAATTCGGCCTAAAGCAGGACTTTTTGGCCCTTAAAGTCAAAGAACATCATTCGCCGCTGTTTTTCGGACAAGTTTCTGAGCCCATTGGCACTTCCTTTTGAAGGAAATTCAAGAGATTACATTGCTCACATTAGGCCCCCTGGTAGGGTAAAACGTAGCTTTCTGCAGATGCTCTATGATCCTTGCAATCTCAATTGACCGTAAATTGAAGAAAATCCAGAGGCTATATGCCTTATTCTCCTTGTTTTCGCCGGATTGCATGTTGTAACTCATGCGCGTGAAAGCCAGGAACAAAAATGCATTCCTGGCATCTATCAATATATATGTGGAAAAAATATCTCCACTATAGAGGACAAGAAATTTCGGGGCGCTCAGACAAAAAGTGTCACGGGAAAATGAAGTACTTTCAAGGCCTTAAGCAGGACTTTTTGGCCCTGAAAGTCAAAGAACATCATTCGCCGCTAGTTTTCGGACAAGTTTCTGAACCCAATGGCACTTCCTTTTGATGGAAATTCGAGAGATTATGTTGCTTATAGACATTAGCCAACCTGGTAGGGACAAACATAGCTTTCTGCAGATGCTATGTGATCTGGGCAATCTAATTTAGCCGTAAATTGAAGAAAATCCAGCGGCTATATGCCTTATTCTCCTTGTTTTCGCCGGATGGCATGCTGTAACTCATGCGCGTGAACGCCACGAACAAAAAGACATTCCAAGCATCGGTCTATATATGTGGAAACAATATCTCCACTATAGAGGACAAAAATTTCGGGGCAGTCAGGCAAAAAGCGTCACGGGAAAATGAAGTACTTTCAAGGACTGCCATAGAATAGACCGATGTTCACTAAAATGGTCATAGCTTTGTCATTAAGAGTCCGTGTCGGACCCACAAGTACCAAAACTGCTCGCGACAAGCATGCGAATCGAGAAAATACTCCCCATTTGCGCTAGGAGGCCTGGAGTACCCTCAAATTCGGCCTTCAGCAGGACTTTTTGGCCCTAAAAGTCAAAGAGCATCATTCGCCGCAGTTTTTCGAACAAGTTTCTGAACCCATTGGCATTTCCTTTTGAAGGATATTCGAGAGATTATGTTGCTTGTATACATTAGCCCCCCTGGTAGGGACAAACGTAGATTTCTGCAGATGCTCTATGATCCGGGCAATTTCATTTGGCCGTTAATTAAAGAAAATCCAGCGGCTATATGCCTTATTCTCCTTCTTTTCGCCGGATATGCATGTTGTAACTCATGAGCGTGAAAGCCAAGAATAAAAATACATTCCTGTCATCGGTCAATATATATGTGGAAACAATATCTCCACTATAGAGGACAAGAAATTTCGGGGCGGTCAGGCAAAAAGTGTCACGGGAAAATGAAGTACTTTCAAGGACTGCCATAGAATGGACCGATGTTCACTAAAATGGTCATAACTTTTTCATTGGGAGTCCATGTCGGTCCCACAAGTACTCAAACTACTCGCGGCGAGCATGTGAATCCATAAAATACTCCCGACTTGCGCGAGGAGGCCCGGAGTACCTTCATATTCAGCCTTAAGCAGGAGTTTTTGGTCCTGAAAGTCAAAGAATATCATTCGCCGCTGTTTTTCGGACAAGTTTCTGAACCCGTTGGCACTTCCTTTTGAAGGAAATTCGTGAGATTATGTTGCTACAGACATTATCCCCCCTGCTAGGGACAAGCATAGCTTTCAGCAGATGCTCTATGATCCGGGAAATCTCATTTGGCCGTAAATTGAAGAAAATCCAACGGCTATATGCTTATTCTCCTTGTTTTCCGCCGGATGGCATGCTGTTACTCATGCGCGTGAAAGCCAAGAACAAAAAGGCATTCTTGTCATCGGTCAATATATATGTGGAAACAATATCTCCACTATAGAGGACAAGAAATTTCAGGGTAGTCAGGAAAACAGCGTCACTGGAAAATGAAGTACTTTCAAGGGCTGCCATAGAATGGACCGATGTTCACTAAAACAGTCATAGCTTTGTCATTCGGAGTACATGTCGGACCCACAATTACTCAAACTATTCGCGGCAAGCATGCGAATCCATAAAATACTTGCCGTTTGCACTAGGAGGCCCGGAGTACCCTCAAATTCGGCCTTAAGCGGGACTTTTTGGCCCTCAAAGTCAAAGAACATCATTCGCCGCAGTTTCTCGGACAAGTTTTTGAACCCATTGGCACTTCCTTCTAAAGGAAATTCGAGAAAATATGTTGCTTATAGACATTAGCCCCCCTAGTAGGTACAAACATAGCTTTATGTAGATGCTCTATGATCCTGGCAATCTCATTTGGCCGTAAATTAAAGAAAATCCAGCGGTTATATGCCTTATTCTCCTTATTTTCGCCAGATGGCATGCTATAACTCGTGCGCGTGAAAGCCAAGAACAAAAATGCATTCCTGGCATCGGTCAATATATATCTGGAAACAATATCTCCACAATAGAGGACAAAAAATTTCGGGGCGGTCAGGCAAAAAGTGTCACGGGAAAATGAAGTACTTTCAAGGACTGCCATAGAATAGACCGATGTTCAGTAAAACGGTCATAACTTTGTCATTCGGAGTCCATGTCGGACACACAAGTACTCAAACTACTCTCAGCGAGCATGTGAATCCAGAAAATACTCTCGTCTTGCTCCAGGGGACCCGGAGTACCCTCAAATTCGGCCTTAAGGAGGACTTTTTGCCCTGAAAGTCAAAGAACATCATTCGCCGTTGTTTTTCGCACAAGTTTCTGAACCCAATGGCACTTCCTTTTGATGGAAATTCGAGAGATTATGTTGCTTATAGACATTAGCCACGCTGGCAGGGACAAACATAGCTTTCTGCAGATGCTCTGGGATCCGGGCAATCTCATTTGGTGATGAGGACATGACTACCTTGAATACGACCAAAAATATTGCATACATGTATATTTGTGAGGTGATTTCTAATGCAAACTATGCAATAATTTATTTATGTCATCCAGGATAAAAATACATCACAAACTTTTGTGCCATGTCTAATTGCAGGTGTATGGGACATTTGTACAATCCACATATGAAGATAAGGGACAAAAAGGAATTTACTTGCTGTTCAAAAAGTTCTCTCACGTCACTTTTGGCCCAAGAGAAGATAGAGTCCAAGTCTCTCACGTTCTGGACTCAGATTCGGACTGCATAGACATACCTGACTCAAAACGTCAATAACTTTTTATCCGGACTCCAAATTCTTTGATTCTTTTTTTATTGGAAAATAGATTTCGTGCAGTTTCCAACCCAATTGGATTCACCTTCAAATTCATCCGGAGCGTTGAGTTATGGACGAAACAATCTGATGCTACAGCAGAAGCCGAGTCAAACTACAAGTCCAAAGGTGTTATGTCACCTCCACTTGGGCCCATTGGCCTTGTACGACCTAGGGTTAGTTTTAGGATGCCTTGGGACTTCCTCCCACCTCCTTGGCCGCCACCCCTTGCTCTTATATAAGTAGATTCGTCTAGTAGCTTTTCCCTTGGGATTTGTTTAGTTAAAAGTTAGCCAACGGAACTTCGTGTACTTTGTTTATGTCCAATGAACAGACAAAGACCGCTTACGGATCCCCACCATTATCAATACTTCATCCATATTTGCAATATTCAGATTGCTTATCATATTCTTGCTTGTTCTTTGATTGCTTGCAGGAATAGACCTTCGTGGTCAGGTTGATCGTTCTCCGACGTGGTCAATAACCTTCCGGAGTTGCTTTAGCGATTGTTAGGCGCAACGTCATTGCATGTTTGTTGTCGGATCGTCAAAGTCGTCTGCACCAAATCGATAGTTATCATCTCATCGAAAGATCGGGACACCCCGCCTCTATCAAGTGGTATCAGATTTCAGGTTGCTCGGTGAGAATTTCCAGTTATCCCTAGATTAGATTTATTTTCATACCTATTGTCCAAGAAAAAGCCACAAAAAAGTTAGATCTATTCATCCTTTGTCCTAGCCAGTCTGAGCCTTTGCAATTTTCTTTTCATTGTTTGTATTATTGAATTCTCGGTTGCATCGTCGTGTCGAGTTGCTGGTCTTAGTGTCTAGTTCGTTTAGAGTTTCGAGTTCTATTCATATTAGTCACGCCGCCGCTGCATCATTATTCCTTCCATTGTCCACCATCCCATCCATCAATTTCCACCACATGCTACCCACCGTTCATTGTCTTCATCATAGTTGAGGTCTTTCACATCTTCGCTTGATCCAATCTGCATCTTATCTATTTTGTTTTGGAAAGAGGGAGATAGAAAAAAATGAGAGAGAAAAAAAGGAAAAAAAGGTTAGAGAAAAAAAGAGAAAGAAAAGGAAAATAAAGTGTGAGGAAAAAAAAGAGTGAAGAAAAAAAACAAAGTTCGGATCTATCAAGACTCAATCTCGTAGCTGAATTCGGATTGGAATTTGTTTTGTGCACTGCTCAGTAAAATAGGCATAACTTCCTCGTTGGAAGTCCGTTTTGGCTCCGCGAGTACTCAAACTAAAGCTAGTGACGAGCCGCGTCTAAATAGTTTTAGAAGCTTATTCAATATTTGGCACCTCAAAATCGGCTTCTAAATAGGTCTTTTTGCCCTCCGAAGTTCGCGAACACAGCTTGTTCTAGTTTTTCAGGCCAGTTTTAGATTTTTTTGACTCCTCATATCAACTCGGAATTGAGTGATTCTTTTTGCATTTCAAAGCTTGAGTTAGTAGCATTCTTTGAAAAAAATTATCATAAAATTGGCTTAAACTTTTCAAGAGGAAAGTTGGAGAGAGAGTTGTTGTATATCCTGCTTGGCAGTTGTTTTTCATCATTATCTTTACTGCCGTTATGATCTTCACTTATATCTTGTTGTCCAGAGCTACTTAGTATCCTTCATTGATGCTAGTTGTGCTATGCCGTGACCTCATTAGTGTTCTAGGCTCGCATCTCTAGTCCGGTCTAGCCTAAGACCAGCACAGTACCGTCGTTGAGCGTTTATTCAACATTGCATCTTTGAATTGATTCTTGCTAATATTTTGCTACCATATATAGCCAACCCAGCTCCACATATTTCTACACCGTGTATACATATGTTCCCCTGGCAATCGCATTACATAATCTTCAGAGTTACTTGACACCGCTGGTTGCTTGTCACCACCTGCCGCATGGTAAGAACTTGTAAGATATTGATATTTGCTTTAATGTGAGCACTTTACAACCACATCCTAGTAGTTCATAGGAACATTATTCTCGAATTTTGTTTCTCGTTTCTACTAATCATGACAGGTTACGAAGATATAAGTTCTTGGACAACGAACACATCTTCACCATCACGAGAGTTGGTACAACACACACAAGCATACGGTCAGGTTATGTCTTTACCATCATTTGAGGGTAGATTTAATCCTGCTATTTATCTAGCTTGGGAGCTTGAATTAGAAGAAGTTTTTAGTCACCATGATTTTTCTGAACTTGAAAGAGTACGAGCTACCACTAGAGCATTTACTGGTTTTGCTTCTGTTTGGTGGAGTGTACATTGTAAGAAAAACATTGATAACCAACCCACAACTTGGAAAGTTTTGAAAGTTGTAATAAGACAACAATTTTTTCCTCCTTACTATCGTCGTGAATTGCTTCACAAATTGGAACAATTAAAACAAGGCAGTAACACTGTTCATGCTTACTACCAAGAGTTCAAATCTTATATGCATCATTGTGACATAGAAGAATCTAGGATGATACAATGAATAGATTTTTTGGTGGTTTGAACCATGATATCCATGCAAGATTTCACTATATTCCTCGTTGCATTACTGGTATGTATGTTCGTGCTTGTACCTTTGAAAGACAGATACAGGAGGACGCATTGGGTGACTCCAACAACTACTATTCCAGTTCATGCTCACCACCGCCGGTTGGTTTCCTCCACCATTGCACCTACTAGAGCAGCACCACCTCAGATTGTGAGTGCGACATCATCTCAAGTGTATGGTGCATTGTCAACGCCCGTACCTACATCAGCTACGTCTTTGTGACAAGGTAACAATAAAGGTATTGATGATATAACTTCACATGAGAATGATACATCCCTAGTTAACTTGAATGCATCATGTGTTGAGTTACCTGGTGATTTGAGCAGATCACCTATTTTAGAGAATCTTGATACTGTCATGACTGTGTCATGTGATCAAGCAACTGAAATACCAACAATTTTGAGTGCACCCATTGAATTAACTGTTGATCCAAAAGAATCAATGTTTAATCATTTTGATATGACCTCTAATCTTGGTGATGACTCTGTGTCGAATGACTTATTGCATGTTTGCTTATTTAAGCATGTTGTAGCATGTAAATTTGATGCAAGTAAGGTTTATTCACCAATGTTGGGATGGTTTAATGATGAACATTGTCAATCTTTTGAAATGAATAAGAGCTTCACTTATATGTGCAAACTGAGTTGCAATATTTTCATGCCTTCTACTTCTTGTGATAATGTTTTGGCTTTAGATTTTATGAACTATGCAAGTTACTCATCTATTCATGTGTCATATGTGCAACAATCAAGGGAAGTAAAAATGGATGACATATACATATACAACATTGTCACATCCCCAGTTCAGGCCTTGCTTGTTTTAGCTTTAGCATCCATGCATCATTTTTAAATTTTATGAAACTTGAAATGGGGGCTGATAAACCCTAGCAACTAATGAATTCAACTAGGGTCAACATAAAATCTTTTTCAATAAACCCAAAATGCCCTCTGGAAATGTTCATGATTTCTGGTAAAGGTGAAAACCTCTGCCAAAAATGATGCACATATTTTTAGGCCATTCTGGATATTTGAATTAAATCATTACTTATTTGCATTTGGGCATTTAAATACTATAAAATATTTTAAATGCTCAAATAATCCCAAACTGAAATGTTTACTGTAGGATATATTTCTAACAGTGGTCATGAGCAGTTGCATGATTTTTGGGATTGATTTAGTATTTTTAATAAAGCCACAAAGCTGCAGAAAAATAGAAAAACAGAATTTAAAAAGGAAAGGACTTACCGGAGCAACTTACCTGCACAGCCCACCACTGTAGCAACCCAACCGGGCAAAGCCAGTGCGGCCCAGCTCGCTGACCCAGCCCACCTGGCTCCTTGTCGTCTCCCTCCTCTTGCCAGAGCAGGCAGGCTGCTCGCTGTCGCGCGCGCGCTCGCCGTGGCCACCTCCTGCTTCCACCGAGGCGTTCCTGAGCCTCCCCCTCACGCCACCGTGATGCCACGAACCCCCCTGGTGGCCCTCTCTCCTCTCCCTCACTCGCTGCTCTCCTTCCCCTCTCCCTCTTCGTTCTTTGCCCGATCAGAGAGCCGACGCCGTCGTTCGCTGCCACCACGCCCACCATGCTCCTCTCGCCTCCCCGTGCAGTCTGCAAGCTCCGCCACCGCCCGTTACGCTGCCTCGAGCAAGCCCCGAGCGCTCGGACGCCCCAACTCAACCGCCTCGACTCGTCTTCAAGCTTCGGTCGCCGGAGATCGCCGTCGCCGTCCCGTCACCCCAGGCCTTCCCCGAGCACGCCGACCGTCTCATCGTGATCTCCGTGAGCCCCTGCTTCGTTTTCCCCTAACTCCATGTCCGATTTCGAGCTCTAGCCACCCCCTCCACCGGAGCCGAGACGCTCCGCCGCACGGGCTCGTCGCCGGTGAAGCCCCGGTGACCTTTTGGTCCCACGCGTGCGTCCGTTGCACTCGCAACGTCCCGTAGAGTAAAACTAGCGCGACAACAGTCTCGTTTGCACACCGCAGCGCCGGTCCCGCGAACCCCCGAGCTCCGGCCGCCGCCTAAGTGGTCGCCGCCGTCGACCCCGGCCTCCCTGTGCCCAGCTGCGTGCGCCCCTAGATGCGCGGGAGCACGGGCTCCCTCTTGGTGCCCTCAGCGTGACCAGCCGCGGGCTATAGCACCGTCCCGAGCAACTCCGGCAAGGTCTCGCCGACGCCGTCGTCGCCGGCGTCACTTGCTGACGTGGCTGGCTTAATTAGCCACTAATCACCGCACCGTGTCACAGACAGCCGGGCCCCACCGCCTAACCAACCGGCTAACTGAAATAGATTAAGTTTGATCTAATCGCAGTGGCCTCACGCGTCAGTTTTGACCGCGCCGACGTGGCCGTTGACTGGGCCCACATATCAGCGACAGAAACCAGTCTGAGACACTGACGTGTGGACCCCACTGGCCAGGTTTGACCTGGACCAGCCCTGTTGACCACTGACGTCACCCTGACGCACTGCTAACGCAATAATTCATTTTCTGGATTTATTCTTTTATAGGAAATTCCAAAAAATGCCCTAAACTTCTAAAAATCATATAAAATCAACCATAACTCCAAATGAGATAAATTATATATGAAAAATTATCAAAAAAATTCAAGGAACCCATCTGTACCATTTTCATGCATGTTTGAACAATGTTTGTCCTCTGTTTTGGACAAAACAAATAAAGGGCATTTAAATAACCATATATGGAGTTGGAATTTGAATCATGTATTCAAACCAACTTCATTTAAATCATAGCTAGGTGCATTAGCCCAAAACACATTCATATTGCCATGTCATAGCATGCATCATATTGTGCATTGCATTGATCGTGTTTCTTCTGTGTTTGCCGGTGTTGTTCCCCCTCGATAGACGTTGTACCGACGATGTGATCGTTGACACTGATGAAGACTCAATGCTATCTTCAGAAGTGCCAGGCAAGCAAAACCCCCTTGTTCATTCTGATACAATCCTACTCTCTCGCTCCTGCTCTCTTTTATTGCATTAGGACAACAACAATTCAACTATTACTTGCTGCGGTAGCTGAACCCCTTTATCCTCTGCATGACCTGTCATTGCCACAGTAAATAGATGAAACCCACTAGCATGAGTAGGAGTTGTTTGAGCCCTGTTGTGCCTACTCATTCATGTTTGTTTGTCATGCCTGCTATTGCTTAGAGTTGAGTCAGGTCTGATTCATCGGGAATGAATCAGAGGTGTGTGAACATGTCCTACTGTGTGTGAGCTAAGTGTGTGAATATGATTTGGTAAAGGTAGCGGTGAGAGGCCATGTAGGAGTACATGGTGGGTTGTCTCATTGAACCCGTCCTTAGGAACTGAGTTCTGTGTTTGTGATCCATGATTCAGCTACTACCATGCATTGGGCCCGAAACCAATGGACCCTCTCGGCTTCTTATTCACCCTAGTTCTCTGTCCAGGAGTTGCAAGTAGTTTCTGGTGTTTGTAGCCTACTGGAGGCCGTGGACAGCGCTGACCGTAGGGGTGGGCTGTGATGCGGTAGGTACGTGGCACGGTGTACCGAATACCCGTTAGGTATCTCGGGAACCCTGCACACATCGTTTGGGGCTGTGAGCGAAACTCCGGCCGGATCTCCTCATGGATGGAACTCGAATAGGCGATAAACCTGGACTAGAGACTTGAGTGTTTAGGTAGGCCATGGCCGGCACCCACGTTGGGCTTCCGCTTGAAGGTGGCCGAGTACATGTCGTGTAAACGGCGGTAAGTGGTGAGAGCGTGTGTGAAGAAGTACACCCCTGCAGGGTTAACATCATCTATTCGAATAGCCATGTCCGCGGAAAAGGACTTCTGGGTTGCTTATATCAGTTCATAGACGAGTGAAAGTGGATACTCTAAAATACGCAAGATAAGCGTGAGTGCTATGGATGGCGTTCTCGTAGGGAGACGGGAGCGGATCCATAGTGGTGTATTGGTTGGTGAATATGTGGACTCGTGTGCGCCACCTCAAAAGTGTTGCTTGCAGTCGTAGTTTAGGATAGCCACCGAGTCAAAGCTGGCTTGCTGCAGTTAAACCCCACCATCCCCTTTGTTGATAATGATGCATATGTAGATAGTTCTGATGTAAGTCTTGCTGGGTACATTTGTACTCACGTTTGCCTATTTTATGTTTTTGCAGAGAGACGTCAGTCTCGCTAGTAGTTCCACGTGGACTTTGACATTTAGCTTGTTACCTCAGCTACGATCTTGTGCCCTCGGCAGGATCTGGTAGATAGTCAGGCTTCTCAGCCTCTTTCATTTATAGTTGTCTGTACTCAGACATGATAGCTTCCGTTTGTGTTTTGACTTGTATGTTCTGAATGTTGGGTCATGAGACCTATGTTTGTAATATCTCGCTCCCCGGAGCCTATTGAATAAAATACTTGAGTCGTAGAGTCATGTTGTGATGCCATGTTGTATTTGCACATATCGAGCATATTGTGTGTATGATATTGAAATGCTTGGTATGTGTGGGATCTGACTATCTAGTTGTTTATTCTTAGTAGCCTCTCTTACCGGGAAATGTCTCCTAGTGTTTCCACTGAGCCATGGTAGCTTGCTACTGCTCCGGAACACTTAGGCTGGCCGGCATGTGTCGTTCCTGTGTCTGTCCCTTCGGGGAAATGTCACGCGATAAATACCAGAGTCCTGTTAGCTAGCCCGGTTCACCGGAGTCCTGCTAGCCCAGTGCTACAGCCTGGATTCACTCGCTGATGACCGACACATTCGATGCTGGGTCATGGATGCCTGTCCCTGTAAGTTTGTGCCACTTTGGGTTTACGACTAGCCATGTCAGCCCGGGCTCCTTATCATATGGATGCTAGCGACACTATCATATACGTGTGCCAAAAGGCGCAAACGGTCCCGGAAAAAGGTAAGGCGACACCCGTGGGAATACCGTGCGTGAGGCCGCAAAGTGATATGAGGTGTTACATGCTAGATCGACGTGGCATTGAGTCGGGGTCCTGACAAACATGTACACCTTGTCTCTTTTGTTAGCCACATTTCAGATTAAGCAACGCCGAGGACGGCTTTGTGTTGAAGAAGGGGAGGATGATGAGGACATGACTACCTTGAACACGACCAAAAATATTGCATACATGTATATTTGTGAGGTCATTTCTAATGCAAACTATGCAATAATCTATTTATGTCATCCAGGACAAAAATACTTCACAAACTTTTGTGCCATGTCTAATTGCAGGTGTATGGGACATTTGTACAATCCACATATGAAGATAAGGGAAAAAAGGAATTTACTTGCTATTGAAAAAGTTCTCTCACGTCACTTTTGGCCCAAGAGAAGATAGAGTCAAAGTCTCTCACGTTCTGGACTCAGATTCGGACTGCACAGACATACCTGACTCAAAACGTCAATAACTTTTTCATCCGGACTGCAAATTGGGTAATTCCTTTTTTGTTATGGACGAAACAATCTGATACTGCAGCAGAATCCGAGTCAAACTACAAGTCCAAAGGTGTTACGTCACCTCCACTTGGGCCCATTGGCCTTGTACGACCTAGGGTTAGTTTTAGGCTGCCTTGGGACTTCCTCCCACCTCCTTGGGCGCCACCCCTTGCTCAAATATAAGTAGATCCATCTAGTAGTTTTTCCCTTGGGATTTGTTTAGTTAAAAGTTAGCCAACGCAACTTTGTGTACTTCGTTTGTGTCCAATGACCAGAACAAGACCGCTTACAGATCCCCCACATTATCAATACTTCAACCATATTTGCAATATTCAGATTGCTTTATCATATTCTTGCTTATTCTTTGATTGCTTGTAGGAATAGACCTTCGTGGTCAGGCTGATCGTGCTTCTGGCATCGTCAGTAACCTCAGGAGATTGGTTTAGCGATTGCTAAGGCGCAACGTCGTGCACGTTTGTAGTCGAATAGTCAAAGTCGACTCCACCAAATTGATAGTTATCATCTCATTGAAAGATCGGGACCCTCACGTCTATCATTTGGCCGTAAATTAAAGAAAATCCAGTGGCTATATGCCTTATTCACCTTCTTTTCGCCGCATATGCATGTTGTAACTCATGCGTGTCAAAGCCAAGAACAAAAATGCATTCCTGTCATCGGTCAATATATATGTGGAAACAATATCTCCACTATAGAGGACAAGAAATTTCGGGGCGGTCAGGCAAAAAGTGTCACGGGAAAATGAAGTACTTTCAAGGACTACCATAGAATGGACCGATGTTCACTAAAACGGTCATAACTTTTTCATTCGGAGTCCATGTCGGACCCACAAGTACTCAAACTACTCGCGGCAAGTGTGCAAATCCAGAAAATACTCCTGAATTGCACGAGGAGGCCCGGAGTACCTTCATATTCAGCTTTAAGCAGGACTTTTTGGCCCTGAAAGTCAAAGAATATCATTTGCGGCTGTTTTCGGACAAGTTTCTGAACCCGTTGGCACTTCCTTTTGAAGGAAATTCGAGAGATTATGTTGCTACAGACATTATCCCCCCTGCTAGGGATAAGCATAGCTTTCTGCAGATGCTCTATGATCTGGGAAATCTCATTTGGCCGTAAATTGAAGAAAATCCAACGGCTATATGCTTATTCTCCTTGTTTCCGCCGGATGGCATGCTGTTACTCATGCGCGTGAAAGCCAGGAACAAAAAGGCATTCCTGACATCGGTCAATATATATGTGGAAACAATATCTCCACTATAGAGGACAAGAAATTTCAGGGCGGTTAGGCAAACAGCGTCACTGGAAAATGAAGTACTTTCAAGGGCTGCCATAGAATGGTCCGATGTTCACTAAAACAGTCATAGCTTTGTCATTCGGAGTACATGTTGGACCCACAATTACTCAAACTATTCACGGCGAGCATGCGAATCTAGAAAATACTTGCCGTTTGCACTAGGAGGCCCGGAGTACCCTCAAATTCGGCCTTAAGCAGGACTTTTTGGCCCTGAAAGTCAAAGAACATCATTCGCCGCAGTTTCTCGGACAAGTTTCTGAACCCATTGGCACTTCCTTCTGAAGGAAATTCGAATATGTTGCTTATAGACATTAGCCCCCCTGGTAGGGACAAACATAGCTTTCTGCAGATGCTCTATGATCCTAGCAATCTTATTTGGCCATAAATTAAAGTTAATCCAACAGTTATATGCCTTATTCTCATTGCTTTCGCCAGATGGCATGCTATAACTCATGCGCGTGAAAGCCAAGAACAAAAATGCATTCCTGGCATCGGTCAATATATATGTGGAAACTATATCTCCACTATAGAGGACAAGAAATTTCGGGGCGGTTAGGCAAAAAGTGTCACGGGAAAATGAAGTACTTTCAAGGACTGCCATAGAATGGAGCGATGTTCACTAAAACGGTCAAAACTTTGTCATTCGGAGTCCATGTAGGACACACAAGTACTCAAACTGCTCGCGGCGAGCGTGCGAATCCAGAAATCCTCTCTGCTTGTGCCAGGAGACCCGGAGTACCCTCAAATTTGGCCTTAAGCAGGACTTTTTGGCCCTGAAAGTCAAAGAACATCATTCGCCGCTGTTTTTCGGACAAGTTTCTGAACCCATTGGCACTTCCTTTTGAAGAAAATTCAAGAGATTACGTTGCTTATAGACATTAGGCCCCCTGGTAGGGACAAATGTAGCTTTCTGCAGATGCTCTATGATCCGGGCAATCTCATTTGGCCATAAATTAAAGAAAATCCAGAGGCTATATGCCTTATTCTCCTTGTTTTTGTTGGATCACATGCTGGAACTCATGCGCGTGAAAGCCAAGAACAAAAATGCATTCCTGGCATCTGCCAATATATATGTGGAAAAAATATCTCCACTATAGAGGACAAGAAATTTAGGGGCGGTCAGGCAAAAAGTGTCACAGGAAAATGAAGTACTTTCAAGGACTGCCATAGAATGGACCGATGTTCATTAAAACGGTCATAACTTTGTCATTCTAAGTCCGTGTCGGACCCGCAAGTACTCAAACAACTCGCGGCGAGCATGTGAATCCAGAAAATACACCCAGCTTGCTCTAGGAGACCCGGAGTACCCTCAAATTCGGCCTTAAGCAGGACTTTTTGGTCTTGAAAGTCAAAGAACATCATTCGCCGCTGTTTTATGGACAAGTTTCTGAACCCAATGGCATTTCCTTTTGATGGAAATTCGAGAGATTATGTTGCTTATAGACATTAGCCACCCTGGTAGGGACAAATGTAGCTTTCTGCAGATGCTGTGTGATCCGGGCAATCTCATTTAGCCGTAAATTGAAGAAAATCAGCGGCTATATGCCTTATTCTCCTTGTTTTCGCCTAATGGCATGCTGTAACTCATGAGCGTGAACGCCAAGAACAAAAAGACATTCCTAGCATCGGTCAATATATATGTGGAAACAATATCTCCACTATAGAGGAAAAGAAATTTCGGGGCGGTCAGGCAAAAAGCATCACGGGAAAATGAAGTACTTTCAAGGACTACCATAGAATGGACCGATGTTCACTAAAACGGTTATAACTTTTTCATTTGGAGTCCATGTCGGACCCACAAGTACTCAAACTACTCGCGGCGAACGTGTGAATCCAGAAAATACTCCCGACTTGCGCGAGGAGGCCCGGAGTACCTTCATATTCAGTGTTAAGCAGGACTTTTTGGCCCTGAAAGTCAAAGAATATCATTCGCCGCTGTTTTCCGAACAAGTTTCTGAACCCGTTGGCACTTCCTTTTCTAGGAAATTCGAGAGATTATGTTGCTACAGACATTATCCCCCTGCTAGGGACAAGCATAGCTTTCTGCAGATGCTCTATGATCAGGGCAATCTCATTTGGCCGTAAATTGAAGAAAATCCAGTGGCTATATGCTTATTCTCCTTGTTTTTTGCCGGATCGCATGCTTTAACTCATGCGCGTGAAAGCCAATTACAAAAAGTGATGTAGGGCGGAACCCTAGGGGCCGATATTTCACGTTTGGAGAGGATCCTACGGGGAACACGAAGAACTCGCGGAAGAACACGAGGGAAAACACGAGGGGGAAACAAGATAAACACTCAACCAACGAGAATATGGTCACACATGTGCTAGATAGAAGAAACACATAGAGATACACGGTCCAAATCCAACAAAGGACGATACAAGTGGCGGTTTCTCATCTCCTAGAGGAGGTCTTGAATCCACGAGGGATCTTCCCATAAAGGGGTTTGAATCCATGGTGGATCTTCTCCGAAGAGGCCGTGGTCTCTCACGAGGAGGAGATTTGTATGGATGAGCAAAGCTCTATCTCAAATGAGCTAATCCTTTGCTAACTCTCACTAGGAGAAGGGGGTGGTCTATTTATAGTCTAAGCCATGAAGGGGTAAGTGGGAAAGGGTTACATGGGCTTCGGCCCGAATCTTTGCACGCAGGCAGGACGGAAGTTTCGGGCGGGGCCGGAAGTTCCAGGATCCGGAAGTTCCGGGTAGGTTTCGGCCGGGTTCCGGGATATCTAGAGATTTGGCGCGCTCGGGGCTGGTCTGGACTCTGGGGGCCGGAGGTTTCGGGCAGGCCGGAGGGTCCGGGGGCCGGAAGTTCCGGGCTTTCCAAAAGCTTGTCCCTGCTTCTTCTTCCTTCTCCTCTTCCATGCTTGGCCTTTGTCCTTGGATCCTCCATGGTCGTCTCGGTTGTACCTAAATGTATGCAAGGTCCATGCATGAGGTAGTAGCCATGTCTCACATGTGGAAAGTGACGGTTCAAAGAGGAGTGAGTTCACCTTGTGCCCAATGGCGTATGGTCGAGGTCTCGTCATATGTCCTCTTGGGGCTTGGAGAGTAGTCGGAGTGTACATGGGGATGAACGTGGGATGCTCCACATCATCTCGCCCCTTGGGAAAGATCCAACCTCGGATCATGATCCTCATCACCATGGAAACAGTTGTCGTGGACGGACTTGTAGTTGGACGAAGTTGAAGACATGGCACAATCCAAGTAGTCCAAGGTGTCACCGGAGTGATAGACATGCAAAAAGAGTAAACCCAAGTGACACTCGGAAATACATGGTTAGCACACACAAAGTGTCCATCATATAAGAATGAGTTTGTGCAGCAAGATAGTGCGTGGAAAGACACATGATGCTTATCAAGATGATCTAGAATGATATGCAAAGCATTCATGGGGTAATTAGCATGGTGCACAAAGAGACAAATTCTACCATTGTGCAAAATGATGTCATAATGGGATGGTTTATCAAAAGCATGAACATGGTAATTGTTGCTCAATGTGATTATGTTGTCATGCAATTGATGATGGGCAATATGATGTATGAATATGACATCAAGGAAGATCACAACAAATTTGCTAAGGAAGTGCACAAGCTCATATATCATGGATGACATTGGAATATAAGATGCAAGAAGGAAATCATAATGTGAGTCAATCCATGCATGGGGTGCAAACTTGTGGTAAGTATGATATGTCCATCGAGCATGACATGTATGAGCACAAACAACAAATATGGAGGTGGTGGTATACCAATGCTCGATGCCGTGGCATGAGTGGAATCCCGAAGGTGCATCCAATAAGTGCGAGCGCTCCTCAATGTGAAGGTCCATAAAGCCAATCTCCAATGTCGCTCCTCCGTTCGCGAGATGTATCATGTAGACAACAAGAAGGAAACAACAATGAAAGAATGACCCATCTAACATGCAAACTTGAGGATGGCTCAAAGGGAAGGAGTTCACCTCAAGAATCTTCCCAAAGATGTTGGAGTTGCACATCATGTATGCCTTCTCATAACCAAAATGTCTCGTGATCGTACCGCCTTGTGAATCCTTCAAAACGAAAGAACATGACAAACACTCAAAAAAACAAATGAGGTTAGCGGAAGTGCAAGACCTATCATTCGTGTGGTAATATACCAAACAAGTGTATGCATCGTGCTCATCATAAGAAAGGACAAGGGAGTATTTCATAGTATGGAGGCATATGATGTGATAACAACCAAATACAATAGGCTCATGTAAACAAGCATGCATCACAAGTAAAGTGTAAATGTCTCTAAGATCAATAAGCATAGTATGGTTGCACTCAATACAAGTTGATATGGAAGAGGCAACTAAAGGACACAAGAGACAATGATCAAGATATATCATGTGAGAGGCATGAGCATATATGTTATCAGCCCAAGAAAGCGAGTAATAGTGGAACATGGGCGATGCAACATAGCAAGCAATCATAGCGATCAAGTCAAGCAAGCTAGTAGTGCGAAGATACAACATACTAGAGGGAATAATGGCAAGCATGTCATGTGTGCAAATAGTGGGCATGAATAATGCACATGACATATCACAAGCACTAAAGCAAGATATGAGAAAAATATCATCAATGTATTAGCGAGAGACCATATGTAAATAGCAATGGGACATCATGACTCTCCCAACACAACAAGCATCGATAGCACGGGGACATGATAAACATGGCAATAACAACAAGTATCTCCACCAAGCAAGCAAATACACATAGAAGTAGCATAATGGTGAATCATGGGTAGATGCAAGCAAGGGTCACAATTGCATGGCAAAGGCATAGGAGCAAAAATAACATGCAAAGTGAACACGGTAAAATGAGCATAAGGTGACAAGTGATATATAGCCCATAGACGTGTGAGAGCCAAGTAGAAGAGATGCGCCTAGTCCTTGCGCGAAGGGAATGGTGGTAAGGATAGTCCACGGGATCCCAAGTCATCGGTGCTCTCAAGAGCTCGTTTAATCAACTGGGATTGAGAGGTTGACGAGTATACATGAGTACCTACACAAAACAAAGACAAAGGAAAAATTGTGTGTGCGTTATATATGTACACATCATCCATCATGATGCGCACGTGCATGTGTCGGTTCGCACAAAATATACAATGCTCAAATAAATGAGAAGCGTGATATAGAAACAAGTCATCCACATGAGAGGTTTGTTATTATGTATAGCATAATGGAGACTCAAATTGTGTAATGCATGATGAGAAATATCTAGAGCATTGTTATTCATGGAATGCATAAGGTGCACGCAATCATGGGAATCATGCAAAGTATGGAATGCATCAAGATCTCCTAATATGTATGAGGAAACTATGGGGGTCTCCTCATGAGCATAGTGGAAACATCACATTGAGAATATTGACAACATCCAAAACAATGCATATTTGGAACAATGTGATCATGGCATGGCATAGTAGATGAATTGCGCAAATCATGTAAAGGAAGAATGGCAATATCATCACATGAAGAACAAAATCCAATGACCATAATCTCGTCATCTATGCCATAAGTGCAAATGGGATTGATTTTAATGGGGCATGCATAGTTATTATGTTGAGATTGTAATGATGCAATATGGGAGATCTCACTCATAGCATATGATAAGCTTAAAGGATTATCAAACATGATGTGACCAAAAGAATTTTCACATGATATCCTATGGAGCATAGCATCACAACTAGGCAACTCAACATGCTCATCATCATATTCATCATAAATAGGTAAGTCAAGGCATGAAGAAGTCTCACTAGCATGAAGCATGGTAATAGGTGGGTCAACATCATGGGAGCAATCAATGTCAAGAGCGTCCACTAGTGGGACAAGAGAAGCACCATCACCTATGTTACCCTTGGAGTGTCGCTCATGTGTTGTAGGTGAGGTGTCGAAGATCCACTCATTGTCATCTTCGTTTTGATGGAACCATGTGGGGGGTGCATCATCGTCCACCATGGCCATCATCATCTCCATTGGAGGGATGGACTCGTCGATGATAGGCATGCCGTCCTGTAGGAGACCTAGCACCAAAAAAAGCACACTCGGACTAGAGGTTAATTTGTTAGAAATCATAGTGGCCTCACGTGCCGTGTCAACTACCTCACTCACTAAGTGTTGTGGCTCACTCACTCCCTCAAGGATGCTCTTGCTCATATGGTTGGTGGAGTCACTCAAATGGTTCTCAACCTCACATAGGATGTGTGGCATGCTCTCATGTGTGGGGCTAGTGGTGGTCACACTTATCCTCTCAAAGGAAATGCTCTCAATGTCACATATGGTGGAGTCACTCATCTATCTCATGGGGTGGTGGCTCTCCTCACATGAAAAATGGGGCATCTCGACATATGTGGGTGTCAGAGAGATGTTGGTGCAAATGTCTCCATGCTCAACTCCTATCGCCATGGTCGAAGGGGATGGCCCTTGCTCGACCTTCTTGTCACTGTCTTGGTGTGGGAGGCCCATATGATGTGGCACCTCGTAGCTCGTCTCCATGACCGAAGGGAGTTTCCCATGCTCGGTCATCTTCCTTGGGGGGCTTCCGAAGATGGAAGTGTCGCCCTCACTTGTAAGTGGTCGCCTTGGACTTGATGAAGTCATTGTAGGCATACTCTTGGGAAGCAGGCGAAGATGCTGTACGTCCAAAGGAGAAGATGCCTTGATAGCACTTGGCAAAGATGCCGAAGTGGTGGTGGTAGCTGTAGCTCCGTCTTGGTGGTGCTAGTCTCGCGGTCTTCTCTTTTACTCATGAAGCTTGGACTTGGCGTGAAGTCGGGCTTGTTGGGACACATACGTTTGCGCTTGTGGAGCATCTTCATGATGATGGTGTCGTTGTCACGCTTGAGCTCCATGTCGTTCGTCGTCGTCGTGCACATGATGCTTGGAGGTGACTTGCCCTTCATGACGATGTGGATCACGAACGTGATGGTGGTCGCCATGTAGATGTGACGAGGACGATTTGCACTTGCATCGTTGCCACGCTCCGAAGACTTGTGGCTTAAATGTCGCCGCCTTGAAGATGACGAAGGGGAAGAAGACTTGATCAAGGCTCTAATCTCCTCCATCCTTGCATCTTGCTCCTCTTTTATGTGCGGAAAGCTTCTTGTCGATGTAGTCCCTTTTCCTTGCTTCGAAGTGACGAATGTCGATGGAGATGTTCTCGATGCGCTCTCGCAATCTTAATTGTGCGCCTTGCATTTGTTGTTGTAGATCGACGATGGATGCTTTGGAGATGTAGTTGTTCACGCCGTTGTTGTTGTCGTAGACCGGAGAGGAAATGCCTTGCCTATCCATCACAAGACTCGAGCAAATATGAGTGGGAGAAAGAGAAGAACTATACCAAATGTACCTTAACCGATGTTGAAAATGGATCAATGATAACTCAAATGTGTAACACGGAAATAGCACAATTGGTACCAATTCTTATCGGTTCTCATACCTACACAAGTAAAGCTTATGGTGGAGCTCGGTGAGGATAGTGGCACAAAACTTTGATGTAAAATGTTACCAAGAGTCAATAATGTTGAAAGAGATTCACAAATTCGCAAGTGAAACAAGTAGACCAATAGCAATGAATGGCACACGGAAACACACACACAGATAGATAAATGGGGTCGTGCAACCAAGGAATGAGCAGAAAATGTGGAATCCACAGAAAACGCTCGTGTTGCACAACTCAAGAGAGACGTTAGCACGATTGCTCAATAGGCGGATATGACACTTGTGCACAACCTATAAGATGCAAAATGGATAAACTTCTATCCCATGTATGCTATGTATGTATGGTCCTCGTTGTTTCTCTCAAGATGATCCAAGATGATCGGATATGACAATCTTATGTGCAATGTGGTATGATGCTATGGCACTTTCTTACAAGCTTCTTTGCTCTCTTTCTTTTGCTTAAAAGCTTTATTTCTTTTTTTTGTATGTCCACATTTGCACAATGCACAAACCAAGATAGCAATTGTGTATATGCGGGAACAAACTTGTGACACACGATATGATACCAAGATATGCACCACGATGATATGGTATGTACGCTATGGGAAGTATGATCACTAATGTGCACAAGTAACATTGTCGGCAATACTCAAATGGCTAGTCTAGATAGGCAAGTGACGCAAAATAGGCTAGGGGTTATCAATTCAATGGCAAGGGAATATACAATGGAGGGATACCACGATACCATGATGATATGGAGGTTACCGTCCGGCGATGATGAGTGACGGTGTTCTTGATGTAGAAACCAAGATGATGGAGTCTCGTCCCTAAGTAGCTGAAACACCTTAGGAAACGGAAAAACCACGAACTCAAAATCTCAGACGTCAAATGTCAAAATGGTGGTAGCGGAATGCGGTGGTGGTTACGGAAGTATTGGTCGAAACCCGAGTAGCCGAAGTTGACCGGGTTATGGTGGTGGAAGCGTATGATGGGCTATACACGGAGTCAACGTTGAAAGCACGTCCCTAAGTAGCAAAAACACCTTAGGAGACACAACTCTCAATGCAACAAAATTGGGTTAAGTTGGGGTGGTGGAAGTGTATGGTGGGAAAGCCTATGCGGAAGTTATGGTGGTGGTTGATGAAGAAGAAACCGTCCCTAAGTAGCCTAAACACCTTAGGAGACTCAAGTCACTACTCAAACAACCTCAAATGCTATGGGGAACCAAATGGGTTAGGTTGCAGAAGTCGGTGGTGGCAAAATGGATGTTATGGTGGAAGGCCTAGGCAAAGATGCCAAAGTTCCAAAATCGTGATGGAGTCAAAAGGTGGGAAAACCAGCGTGAGGACCTCAGGCACGTTGATAGCTTCAAAACAAGCCAAAGAACACTCAAATCGGAGTTCGGAGTGAAAAGTTATGATGAAAAAGGTGAAAGAGGTTGATGCTGAAATTTTGTGCAATGTCTCTGGTTAGGCCGGAAGTTCTGGGCCTAGGGCCGGATGTTCCGGGCTCCGAAAGTTCCGGGGTGGCCGGAAGTTCCGGGGGTCGTGGAAAAAGTCTGGGGACTTTGGGTAAACTGTCTGTTTAGCCCGGAAGTTCCGGGGTATGGACGGAAGTTCCAGGGGAGGTCGGAAGTTCCGGGGGTCGTGGAATTTCTTCCGGGACGAACCCTAAATTCCAGATCTGCGAATGGGGGCGGAAAAACACAATTTCCCGGGGCAAAATTGAGATGATTTCATGGATGGAAATGGGGGAAAAGAAGGGGAATGCTAGATCCACTCATAACACAGCGAATCCATGGATCAAAAACAACAAAACATCATCAAAACCAACAAATCACAAAAAAAATTGGGGGCTATTTTTGGTGGGGATTTTCGGATTTAGGACGAAATCAACAAAATCAAGCTAGAAAACACGGGGTAGGGGCTCCAAAAACGTGATCAACATGGCTCATGATACCAAGATAATGTAGGGTGGAACCCTAGGGGCCGATCTTTGATGTTTGTAGAGGATCCTATGGGGAACACGAAGAACGCGCGGAAGAACACAAGGGAAAACACGAGGGGGAAACAAGAGAAACACTCAACCAACAAAAATATGATCACACATGTGCTAGATCCAAGAAACACATAGATATACACGGTCCAAATCCAACAAAGGACGATACAAGTGGTGGTAGCTCATCTCCGAGAGGAGGTCTTGGATACACGAGGGATCTTCTTGTAAAGGGGTCTTGAATCCATGGTGGATCTTCTTTGAAGAGGCCGCAGTCTCTCACGAGGAGGAGATCTGTATGGATGAGCAAAGCTCTATCTCAAATGAGCTAATCCTTTTCTAACTCTCACTAGGAGAAGAGGGTGGTCTATTTATAGTCTAAGCCACGAAGCGGTAAGTGGGAAAAGGTTACATGGGCTTCGGCCCGAGTCTTTGCACGCAGGCAGGCCGAAAGTTCCAGGCGGGGCTAGAAGTTCCGGGATCCGGAAGTTCCGGGCAGGTTCGGGCCGGGTTTTGGGCTATCCACAGATTTGGCGCGCTCGGGGCTGGTCTGGACTCCGGGGGCCAGAAGTTCTAGGCTGAGGCCGGATGTTCCGGGCTTTCCAGAAGCTTGTCCCTGCTTCTTCTTCCTTCTCCTCTTCCATGCTTGGCCTTTGTCCTTGGATCCTCCATGGTCATCTCGGTTGTACCTGAGTGTATGCAAGGTCCATGCATGAGGTAGTAGCCATGTCTCACATGTGGAAAGTGACAGTTCGAAGAGGAGTGAGTTCACCTTGTGCCCAATGGCGTATGGTCGAGGTCTCGTCATATGTCCTCTTGGGGCTTAGAGAGTAGTCAGAGTGTACATGGGGATGAACGAGGGATGCTCCGCATCAAAAAGGCATTCCTGTCATCGGTCAATATATATGTGGAAACAATATCTCCACTATAGAGGACAAGAAATTTCAGGGTGGTCAGGCAAACAACATCACGGGAAAATGAAGTACTTTCAAGGACTGCCATAGACTGGACCGATGTTCACTAAAACGGTCATAGCTTTGTCATTCGGAGTCCGTGTTGGACCCACAAGTACTCAAACTACTCGCGGCGAGCATGTGAATCCAGAAAATACTCACCATTTGCATTAGGAGGTCCGGAGTACCCTCAAATTTGGCCTTAAGCAGGACTTTTTGGCCCTGAAAGTCAAAGAACATCATTCTCCGCAGTTTCTCGGACAAGTTTCTGAACCCATTGGCACTTCCTTCTAAAAGAAATTCAAGAGATTATGTTGCTCATAGACATTAGCCCCCCTACCAGGGACGCACATAGCTTTCTGTAGATGCTCTATGATCCTGGCAATCTCATTTGCCATAAATTAAAGAAAATCCAGCGGTTATATGCGTTATTCTCCTTGTTTTCGCCAGATGGCATGCTATAACTCGTGCGCGTGAAAGCCAAGAAAAAAATGCATTCCTGGCATCGGTCAATATATATGTGGAAACAATATCTCCACTATAGAGGACAAGAAATTTCGGAGTGGTCAGGCAAACAGCGTCACGGGAAAATGAAGTATTTTCAAGGACTGCCATAGAATGGACCGATGTTCACTAAAACGGTCATAACTTTGTCATTCGGAGTCCATGTCGGACCCACAAGTATTCAAACTGCTCGCGGCGAGTGTGCGAATCCAGAAAATACTCTCGGCTTGTGCCATGATGCCCAAAGTATCCTCAAATTCGGCCTTAAGCAGGACTTTTTGGCCGTGAAAGTCAAAGAACATCATTCGCCGCTGTTTTTCGGACAAGTTTCTGAACCCATTGGCACTTCCTTTTGAAGGACATTCAAGAGATTACATTGCTTATAGACATTAGGCCCCCTGGTAGGGACAAACATAGATTTCTATCGATGCTCTATGATCTGGGCAATCTCATTTGGCCGTAAATTGAAGAAAAACCAGAGGCTATATACCTTACTCTCTTTGTCTTCGCCAGATCGCATGCTATAACTCATGTTCATGAAAGCCAAGAACAAAAATGCATTCCTGTCATCTGTCAATATATATGTGGAAAAAATATCTCCACTATAGAGGACAAGAAATTTCAGGGCGGTCAGGCAAAAAGTGTCATGGGAAAATGAAGTACTTTCAAGGAGTGCCATAGAATGAACCGATGTTCACTAAAACGGTCATAACTTTGTCATTCGGAGTCCATGTCGGACCCACAAGTACTCAAACTCCTCGCGGTGAGTGTGCGAATCCAGAAAATACTCTCGGCTTGCGCCAGGAGGCCCGGAGAACCCTCAAATTCAGCATTAAGCAGGACTTTTTGGCCCTGAAAGTCAAAGAACATCATTCACCGCTGTTTTTCGGACAAGTTTCTGAACCCATTGGCACTTACTTTTGAAGGAAATTCAAGTGATAACGTTGCTTATAGACATTAGGCCCCCTGGTAGGGACAAACATAGCTTTCTGCAGATGCTCTATGATCCGGGCAATCTCATTTGGCCGTAAATTGAAGAAAATCCAGAGGCTATATGCCTTATTCTCCTTGTTTTCGCCGGATCACATGCTGTAACTTATGCGCGTGAAAGCCAAGAACAAAAATGTATTCCTAGCATCTGTCAATATATATGTGGAAAAATATCTCCACTATAGAGGACAAGAAAATTCGGGGAGGTCAGGCAAAAAGTGTCATGGGAAAATGAAGTACTTTCAAGGACTGCCATAGAATGGACCGATGTTCACTAAAACGGTCATAACTTTGTCATTCTAAGTCTGTGATGGACCCGCAAGTATCAAACTGCTTGCAGCGAGCGTGTGAATCCAGAAAATACTCCCGGCTTGCTCTAGGAGACCTGGAGTACCCTCAAATTCAGCCTTTAGCAGGACTTTTTGGCCGTGAAAATCAAAGAACATCATTCACCGCTATTTTTCGGACAAGTTTCTAAACCCAATGGCACTTCCTTTTGATGGAAATTCGAGAGATTATGTTGCTTATGGACATTAGACACCCTGCTAGGGACAAATGTAGCTTTCTGCAGATGCTCTGTGATCCGAGCAATCTCATTTTGCCATAAATTGAAGAAAATCCCGTGGCTATATGCCTTATTCTCCTTGTTTTCGCCGGATGGCATGCTGTAACTCATGAGCGTGAACGCCAAGAACAAAAAGACATTCCTGGCATCGGTCAATATATATGTGGAAACAATATCTCCATTATAGAGGAAAAGAAATTTCGGGGCGGTCAGGCAAAAAGCATCACGGAAAATGAAATACTTTCAAGCACTGCTATAGAATGGACCGATCTTCACTAAAACGGTCATAGATTTTTCATTCAGAGTCCGTGTCGGACCCACAAGTACACAAACTGCTGGCAACGAGCATGCGAATCCAGAAAATACTCCCCGTTTGCGCCAGGAGGCTCGGAGTACTCTCAAATTCTGCCTTCAGCTGGACTTTTTGGCCCTGAATGTCAAACAACATCATTCGCCGCAATTTTTCGGACAAGTTTCTGAACCCATTGGCACTTCCTTCTGAAGGTAATTTGAGAGATTATGTTGCTTGTAGACATTATCCCCCTTGGTAGGGACAAATGTAGCTTTTTGCAGATGCTCTATGATCCGGGCAATCTCATTTGGCCGTAAATTAAAGAAAATCCAGTGGCTATATGCCTTATTCTCCTTCTTTTCGCCGGATGGCATGCTGTAAGTCATGCGCGTGAAAGCGAAGAACAAAAATGCATTCCTGTCATCGGTTAATATATATGTGGACACAATATCTCCAGTATAGAGGACAAGAAATTTCGGGGCGGTCAAACAAAAAGTGTTACGGGAAAATGAAGTACTTTCAAGGACTGCCATAGAATGGACCGAGGTTCACTAAAACGATCATAACTTTTTTATTCGGAGTCCATGTCGGACCCACAAGTACTCAAACTACTCATGGCGAGCGTGTGAATCCTAAAAATACTCCCGACTTGGGCGAGGAGGCACGAAGTACCTTTATATTCAGCCTTAAGCAGGACTTTTTGGCCCTGAAAATTAAAGAATATCGTTCACCGCTGTTTTTCGGACAAGTTTCTGAACCCGTTGGCATTTCCTTTTGAAGGAAATTCGAGAGATTATGTTGCTACATATATTATCCCCCCAGCTAGGGACAAGCATAGCTTTCTGCAGATGCTCTATGGTCCGGGAAATCTCATTTGGCCGTAAATTGAAGAAAATCCAGCGGCTATATGCTTATTCTCCTTGTTTTCGCCGAATGGCATGATGTAATTCATGCGCGTGAGAGCCAAGAACAAAAAGGCATTCCTGTCATCGGTCAATATATATGTGGAAACAATATCTCCACTATAGAGGACAAGAAATTTCAGGGCAGTCAGGCAAACAGCGTCACGGGAAAATGAAGTACTTTCAAGGAGTGCCATGGACTGGACCGATGTTCACTAAAATGGTCATAGCTTTGTCATTCGGAGTCCGTGTCGGACCCACAAGTACTCAAACTGCTCGCGGCGAGCGTGTGAATCCAGAAAATACTCTCAGCTTGTGCCATGAGGCCTGGAGTATCCTCAAATTCGGCCTTAAGCAGGACTTTTTGGCCCTGAAAGTCACAGAACATCATTCACCGCTGTTTTTTGGACAAGTTTCTGAACCCATTGGAACTTCCTTTTGAAGGACATTCAAGAGATTACACTGCTTATAGACATTAGGCCCCCTGGTAGGGACAAACATAGCTTTCTGTAGATGCTCTATGATCCGGGCAATCTCATTTGGCCGTAAATTGAAGAAAAACCAGAGGCTATATGCCTTATTCTCCTTGTTTTCGCCGGATCGCATGCTGTAACTCATGCGCGTGAAAGCCAAGAAGAAAAATGCATTCCTGGCATCTGTCAATATATATGTGGAAAAAATATCTCCACTGTAGAGGACAAAAAATTTCGGGGCGGTCAGGCAAAAAGTGTCACAGGAAAATGAAGTACTTTCAAGGACTGCCATAGAATGGACCGATGTTCACTAAAATGGTCATAACTTTTTCATTCGGAGTCCATGTCGGGCCCACAAGTACTCAAACTACTCGCGGCGAGCGTGCAAATCCAGAAAATACTCTCGGCTTGTGCCAGGAGGCCCGGAGAACCCTCAAATTCGGCCTTAAGCAAGACTTTTTGGCCCTGAAAGTCAAAGAACATCATTCGCCGCTGTTTTTCGGACAAGTTTCTAAACCCATTGTCACTTCCTTTTGAAGGAAATTCAAGTGATTACGTTGCTTATAGACATTAGGCCCCCTGGTAGGGACAAACGTAGCTTTCTGTAGATGCTCTATGATCCGGGTAATCTCATTTGGTCGTAAATTGAAGAAAATCCAGAGGCTATATGCCTTATTCTCCTTGTTTTCGCCAGATCGCATGTTGTAACTCATGCGCGTGAAAGCCAAGAAGAAAATGCATTCCTGGCATCTGTCAATATATATGTGGAAAAATATCTCCACTATAGCGGACAAGAAATTTCGGGGCGGTCAGGCAAAAAGTGTCACGGGAAAATGAAGTACTTTCAAGGACTGCCATAGAATGGACTGACGTTCACTAAAACGGTCATAACTTTGTCATTCGGAGTCCATGTCGGACCCACAAGTACTCAAACTGCTCGCGGCGAGCATGTGAATCCAGAAAATACTCTTGGCTTGCGCGAGGAGGCCTGGAGAACCCTCAAATTCGGCCTTAAGCAAGACTTTTTGGCCCTGAAAGTCAAAGAACATCATTCGCCGCTGTTTTTCGGACAAGTTTCTGAACCCATTTGCACTTCCTTTTGAAGTAAAATTCAAGTGATTACATTGCTTATAGACATTAGGCCCCCTGGTAGGGACAAACATAGCTTTCTGCAGATGCTCTATGATCCGGGCAATCTCATTTGGCCGTAAATTGAAGAAAATCCAGAGGCTATATGCCTTATTCGCCTTGTTTTCGTCGGATCGCATGTTGTAACTCATGCGCATGAAAGCCGAGAACAAAAATGAATTCCTGGCATCAGTCAATATATATGTGGAAAAATATCTCCACTATAGAGGACAGGAAATTTCGGGGCGGTCAGGCAAAAATTGTCACGGGAAAATGAAGTACTTTCAAGGACTGCCATAGAATGGACCGATGTTCACTAAAACGGTCATAACTTTGTCATTCGGAGTCCATGTCGGACCCACAAGTACTCAAACTGCTCGCAGCGAGCATGCGAATCCAGAAAATACTCTCGGCTTGTTCCAGGAGGCCCGGAGAACCCTCAAATTCGTCCTTAAGCAGGACTTTTTGGCCCTGAAACTCAAAGAACATCATTCGCCGCTGTTTTTCGGACAAGTTTCTGAACCCATTGGCACTTCCTTTTGAAGGAAATTCAAGTGATTAAGTTTCTTATAGACATTGGGCCCCCTAGTAGGGACAAACGTAGCTTTCTACAGATGCTCTATGATCCGGGCAATCTCATTTGGCCGTAAATTGAAGAAAATCCAGAGGATATATGCCTTATTCTCCTTGTTTTCGCCAGATCGCATGCTGTAACTCATGCGTGTGAAAGCCAAGAACAAAAATGCATTCCTGGAATCTGTCAATATATATGTGGAAAAATATCTCCACTATAGAGGACAAGAAATTTCGGGGTGGTCAGGCAAAAAGTGTCACGGGAAAATGAAGTACTTTCAAGGACTGCCATAGAATGGACCGATGTTCACTAAAACAGTCATAACTCTATCATTCTAAGTCCGTGATGGACCCGCAAGTACTTAAACTGCTCACGGCGAGCGTATGAATCCAGGAAATACTCCCGGCTTGCTCTAGGAGACTCGGAGTTCCCTCAAATTCGGCCTTAAGCAGGAGTTTTTGGCCATGAAAGTCAAAGAGCATCATTCGTCGCTGTTTTTTGGACAAGTTTCTGAACCCAATGGCACTTCCTTTCAATGGAAATTCGAGAGATTATGTTGCTTTTAGACATTAGCCACCCTGGAAGGGAAAAACCTAGCTGTCTGCAGATGCTCTGTGATCCGAGCAATCTCATTTAGCCGTAAATTGAAGAAAATCCAGCGGCTATATGCCTTATTCTCCTTGTTTTCGCCGGATGGCATGCTGTAACTCATGAGCGTGAACGCCAAGAACAAAAATACATTCCTGGCATCGGTCAATATATATGTGGAAACAATATCTCGACTATAGAGGAAAAGAAATTTTGTGGCGGTCAGGCAAAAAGCATCACGGGAAAATGAAATACTTTCAAGGATTGCCATAGAATGGACCGATCTTCACTAAAACTGTCATAACTTTGTCATTCAGAGTCCGTGCCGGACCCACAAGTACTCAAACTGCTCGCGACGAGAATGCGAATCTAGAAAATACAGCCCACTTTCGCCAGGAGGCTAGGAGTACCCTCAAATTCTGCCTTCAGTAGGACTTTTTGGCCCTGAATGTCAAAGAACATTATTCGCCGCAATTTTTCGGATGAGTATCTAAACCCATTGAAACTTCCTTCTGAAGGAAATTCGAGAGATTATGTTGCTTGTAGACATTAGCCCCCCTGGTAGGGATAAATGTAGCTTTCTACAGATGCTCTATGATCCGGGCAATCTCATTTGGACATAAATTAAAGAAAATCCAGCGGCTATATGCCTTATTCTCCTTCTTTTCGCCGGATGGCATGCTGTAACTCATGCACGTGAAAGCGAAGAACAAAAATGCATTCCTGTCATCGGTCAATATATATGTGGAAACAATATCTCCTCTATAGAGGACAAGAAATTTCGGGGCGGTCAGGCAAAAAGTGTCACGGGAAAATGAAGTACTTTCAAGGACTGCCATAGAATGGACCGATGTTCACTAAAACGGTCATAACTTTTTCATTCGGAGTCCATGTCGAACCCACAAATATTCAAACTACTCGTGGCGAGCGTGCAAATCCTCAAAATACTCCCAACTTGGGCAAGGAGGCCCGAAGTACCTTCATATTCAGCCTTAAGCAGGACTTTTTGGCCCTGAAAGTTAAAGAACATCATTCGCCGCTATTTTTCGGACAAGTTTCTGAACCTATTAGCATTTCCTTTTGAAGGAAATTAGAGAGATTATGTTGCTACAGACATTATCCTCCTTGGTAGGGACAAACGTAGCTTTATGCAGATGCTCTATGATCCGAGCAATCTCATTTGGCCGTAAATTGAAGAAAATCCAGAGGCTATATGCCTTGTTCTCGTTGTATTCGCCGGATCGCATGCTGTAACTCATGGGCGTGAAAGCCACGAACAAAAATGCATTCCTGGCATCTGTCAATATATATGTGGAAAAAATATCTCCACTATAGAGGACAAGAAATTTCGGGGCGGTCAGGCAAAAAGTATCATGGGAAAATGAAGTACTTTCAAGGACTGCCATAAAATGGACCGATGTTCACCAAAACGGTCAAAACTTTGTCATTCTATGTCCGTGTCAGACCTACAAGTACTCAAACTTCTCGTGGCGAGCGTGTGAATCCAGAAAATACTCCCGGCTTGCTCTAGCAGACCCGGAGTACCCTCAAATTCGGCCTTAAGCAGGACTTTTTGGCCCTGAAAGTCAAAGAACATCATTCGCCGCTATTTTTCGTTCAAGTTTCTGAACCCAATGGCACTTCGTTTTGATGGAAATTTGAGAGATTATGTTGCTTATAGACATTAGCCACGCTGGTAGGGACAAACATAGCTTTCTGCAGATGCTCTGTGATCCGGGCAATGTCATTTAGTCGTAAATTGAAGAAACTCCAGCAGCTATATGCCTTATTCTCCTTGTTTTCTCCGGATGGCATGCTATAACTCATGAGCATGAACACCAAGAACAAAAAGACATTCCTGCCATTGGTCGATGTATATGTGGAAACAATATCTCCACTATAGAGGAAAAGAAATTTTGGGGCGGTCAGGCAAAAAGCGTCACGGGAAAATGAAGTACTTTCAAGCACTGCCATAGAATGGACCGATGTTCACTAAAACGGTCATAGCTTTGTCATTCAGAGTCCGTGTCAGATCCACAAGTACTCAAACTGCTTGCGACGAGCATGCGAATCCAAAATATACTCCCCGTTTGCGCCAGGAGGCCCGGAGTACCCTCAAATTCTGCCTTCAGTAGGACTTTTTGGCCCTGAAATTCAAAGAACATCATTCGCCGCAGTTTTTCGGACAAGTTTCTCAACCCATTAGCACTTCCTTCTGAAGGAAGTTCGAGAGATTATGTTGCCTGTAGGCATTAGCCCCCCTGGTAGGGACAAATGTAGCTTTCTGCAGATGCTCTATGATCCGGGCAATCTCATTTGGTCGTAAATTGAATAAAATACAGCGGCTATATGCCTTATTCTCCTTATTTTCGCCGGATATGCATGCTGGTGTAGGGTGGAAACCTATGGGGAGATCTTTCACGAATTGGAGGGGGAATCCCCAAGAACAAGATGAACACAAGAGGGAAAACAGGAGGAACACTCAAGAACAAGTCCAATCATACATCCACTAGACAATCAAACACACAAGATCCACAAGGTACATGAACAATCAAAGGGAAATATGATACATGGTAGAGTTCATCCCAAATCCTATGAAGGAGATTAGGGCTTGATGATCTCGATAGATCCTTCCCTCAAGGGGGGCTTCATCCACAAGGGATCTTCTCCAATGGAGGCCTTGAACTCCAATGGAGTGTCTCTCTCTGAAGAGGAATCCCACAAGGGGAGGTACATGAGCTAAGCTCTAGTGTTTAGGTCTATTCTTAGCTAAGTCTAAATGGAGGAAGAAGGGGAGTATATATAGGTCCAAGGGATGAAGGGGTAAGTAGGGACGAGATGGGGATACAAGGGCCAAGCCCAACAGCCACGCACAGGGGGCCCCGTGTGCACGGGGTAAGTGGAGCCTGTGCGCATGGGGTATCCAGAGACCTAACGCATGAGCCTGTGCGCACGGGGTCCATGAGGCCCGTGGACACGGGGGTCCCGTGGGCACAGTAGGCGCCCGTGCGCACGTGGTCTTCAGGACCGCCAACCTGGGAGGCCCGTGGGCACGGGGTCGGAGGGGCCCGTCCGCACGGGATCGCCTGGGAGCTGCTGCCTTCTTCTTGACGCTTCCTTCTCCGCTTCCAGGCTTCCCTCTTGGATGGTGTAATTATTCTCTTGTGCTTGGACTCCTCCACGATGAATGTGTAGCTCCGCTCACACCTAAGTATGCACAAGAGAGAGGGGTCAAGTAGTATACCATCCTTGAAGGGTACAAGTGAACATGTGTAAAGGAGATGATTCACCTTTGTATGCATGAAGTAGATGTGGCATGTGTCACTTGCCAAATGGACCTTGACATGGTGATGTCTATAGGATGCTCCGCATCACATGTTGTAACTCATGCGCGTGAAAGCCAAGAACAAAAATGCATTCCTGTCATCGGTCAATATATATGTGGAAACAATATCTCCACTATAGAGGACAAGAAATTTTGGGGCTATCAGGCAAAAAGTTTCACGGGAAAATGAAGTACTTTCATGGACTGCCATAGAATGGACCGATGTTCACTAAAAGGGTCATAACTTTTTCATTTGGAGTCCATGTCGGACCCACAAGTACTCAAACTACTCGCGGCGAGCGTGCGAATCCAGAAAATACTCCCAAATTGAGCGAGGAGGCCCGGAGTACCTTCATATTCAGCTTTAAGCAGGACTTTTTGGCCCTGAAAGTCAAAGAATATCATTCGCCGCTGTTTTTCGGACAAGTTTCTGAACCCGTTGGCACTTCCTTTTGATGGAAATTCGAGAGATTATGTTGCTATAGACATTATCCCCCTGCTATGGACAAGCATAGCTTTCTGCAGATGCTCTATGATCCGGGCAATCTCATTTGGCCGTAAATTTAAGAAAATCCAGCGGCTATAAGCTTATTCTCCTTGTTTTCGCCGAATGGCATGCTGTAACTCATGCGCGTGCAAGCCAAGAACAAAAAGGCATTCCTGTCATCGGTCAATATATATGTGGAAACAATATCTCCACTATAGAGGAAAAGAAATTTCAGGGCGGTCAGGCAAACAGCGTCACGGGAAAATGAAGAACTTACAAGGACTGCCATAGAGTGGACCGATGTTCACTAAAACGGTCATAGCTTTGTCATCCGGAGTCCGTGTCGGACCCACAAGTACTCAAACTACTCGCGACGAGCATGCAAATCCAAAAAATACTTGTTGCTTGCGCTAGGAGGCCCGGAGTACCCTCAAATTCGGCCTTAAGCATGACTTTTTGGCCCTGAAAGTCAAAGAACATCATCCACGGGAGTTTCTCGGACAAGTTTCTGAACCCATTGGCACATCCTTCCAAAGGAAAGTCAAGCGATTATGTTGCTTATAGACATTAACCCCCCTGGCAGGGACAAACATAGCTTTGTGCAGATGCTCTCTGATCCTGGCAATCTCATTTGGCCGTAAATTAAAGAAAATCCAGCGGTTATATGCGTTATTCTCCTTGTTTTCACCAGATGGCATGCTATAACTCATGCGCGTGAAAGCCAAGAACAAGAATGAATTCCTGGCATTGGTCAATATATAAGTGGAAACAATATCTCCACTATAGAGGACAAGATATTTCAGTGCGGTCAGGCAAAAAGTGTCACGGGAAAATGAAATACTTTCAAGGACTACCATAGAATGCACAGATGTTCACCTAAACGGTCATAACTTTGTCATTCGGAGTCCATGTGAGACCCACAAGTACTCAAACTACTCGCAGCGAGCGTGCGAATCCAGAAAATACTCTCGGCTTGCGCCAGGTGGCCCGGAGTACCCTCAAATTCGGCCTTAAGCCGGACTTTTTGGCCCTGAAAGTCAAAGAATATCATTCGCCGCTGTTTTTCGGACAAGTTTCTGAACCCATTGGCACTTCCTTTTGAAGGAAATTCAAGAGATTACGTTGCTTATAGACATTAGGCCCCCTGGTAGGTACAAACGTAGCTTTCTCCAGATGCTCTATGATCCGGGCAATCTCATTTGGCCGTAAATTGAAGAAAATCCAGCGGCTATATGCCTTATTCTCCTTCTTTTCGCCGGATATGCATGATGTAACTCATGCGCATGAAAGCCAAGAACAAAAATGCATTCCTGTCATTGGTCAATATATATGTGAAAACAATATCTCCACTATGGAGGCCAAGAAATTTCGGGGCGGTCAGGCAAAAAGTGTCACGAGAAAATGAAGTACTTTCGAGGACTACCATAGAGTGGACCGATGTTCACTAAAACGGTCATAACTTTGTCATTCGGAGTCCATGTCGGACCCACAAGTACTCAAACTGCTCGCGGCGAGCGTGTGAATCCAGAAAATACTCTCGGCTCACGCCAGGAGGCCCGGAGTACCCTCAAATTCGGCCTTAAGCACGACTTTTTGGCCCTGAAAGTCAAAGAACATCATTCGCCGCTGTTTTTCCGACAAGTTTATGAACCCAATTGCACTTCCTTCTGAAGGTAATTTGAGAGATTATGTTGCTTATAGACATTAGGCCCCCCGGTAGGAACAAACGTAGCTTTCTGTAGATGCTCTATGATCCGGGCAATCTCATTTGGCTGTAAATTGAAGAAAATCCAGAGGCTATATGCCTTATTCTCCTTGTTTTCGCGGGATCGGATGCTATAACTCATACGCATGAAAGCCAAGAACAAAAATGCATTCCTGTCATCGGTCAATATATATGTGGAAACAATATCTCCACTATAGAGGAAAAGAAATTTCTGGGCGGTCAGGCAAAAAGTGTCACGGGAAAATGAAGTACTTTCAAGGACTGCCATAGAATGGACCGATGTTCACTAAAATGGTCATAACATTTTCATTCTAAGTCCGTGTCTGACCCGCAAGTAGTCAAACTTCTCGCGACGAGCGTGTGAATCCAGATAATACTCCCGGGTTCCTCTAGGAGACCGGAATACCCTCAAATTCGGCCTTAAGCAGGACTTTTTGGCGCTGAAAGTCAATGAACATCATTCGCCGCTGTTTTTCGGACAAGTTTCTGAACCCAATGGCACTTCCTTTTGATGGAAATTCGAGAGATTATGTTTCTTATAGACATTAGCCACCCTGGTAGGGACAAACCTAGCTTTCTGCAGATGCTTTGTGATCCGGGAAATCTCATTTAGCCGTAAATTGAAGAAAATCCAGCGGCTATATGCCTTATTCTCCTTGTTTTCGCCGGATGGCATGCTGTAACTCATGAACGTGAACGCCAAGAACAAAAAGACATTCTTGGCATCGGTCAATATATATGTAGAAACAATATCTCCACTATAGAGGAAAAGAAATTTCAGGGCAGTCAGGCAAAAAGCGTCACGGGAAACTGAAGTACTTTCAAGGACTGCCATAAAATGGACCGATGTTCACTAAAACGATCATAGCTTTGTCATTCAGAGTCCATGTCGGACCCACAAGTACTCAAACTGCTCGCGACGAGCATGTGAATCCATAAAATAGTCCCCGTTTGCGCCAGGATGCTCGGAGTACCCCAAAATTCTGCCTTCAGCATGACTTTTTGGCCCTGAAAGTCAAAGAACATCATTCGCCGCAGTTTTTCGGACAAGTTTCTGAACCCATTGGCACTTCCTTCTGAAGGAAATTCGAGATATTATGTTGCCTGTAGACATTAGCTCCCCATGGTAGGGACAAATGTAGCTTTTTGCAGATTCTCTATGATCCAGGTAATCTCATTTGGCCATAAATTAAAGAAAATCCAGCGGCTATATGCCTTATTCTCCTTCTTTTCGCCAGATATGCATGCTGTAACTAATGCGCATGAAAGCCAAGATCAAAAATGCATTCCTGTCATCGGTCAAGATATATGTGGAAACAATATCTCCACTATAGACGACAAGAAATTTCGCGGCGGTCCGGCAAAAAGTGTCACGGGAAAATGAAGTACTTTCAAGGACTGCCATAGAATGGACCGATGTTCACTAAAACGGTCATAACTTTTTCATTCGGAGTCCATGTCGGACCCACAAGTACTCAAACATCTCGCGGCGAGCGTGCGAATCCAGAAAATACTACCAACTTGCGCGAGGAGGCCCGGAGTACGTTCATATTCAGCCTTAAGCAGGACTTTTTGGCCCTGAAAGTCAAAGAATATTATTCGCCGTTGTTTTTTGGACAAGTTTCAGAACCCGCTGGCACTTCCTTTTGAAGGATATTCAACAGATTATGTTGGTACAGACATTATCCCCCCTGCTAGGAACAAGCGTAGCTTTCTGCAGATGCTCTATGATCCGGGCAATCTCATTTGGCCGTAAATTGAAGAAAATCCAGTGGCTATTTGCTTATTCTCCTTGTTTTCCCGGATGGCATGCTGTAACTCATGCGCGTGAATGCCAAGAATAAAAAGGCATTCCTGTCATCAGTCAATATATATGTGGAAACAATATCTCCACTATAGAGGACAAGAAATTTCAGGGCGGTCAGGCAAACAGCGTCACGGGAAATGAAGTACTTTCAAGGACTGCCATAGACTAGACCGATGTTCACTAAAATGGTCATAGCTTTGTCATTCGGAGTACATGTCAGGCCCACAAGTACTCAAACTACTCGCGGCGAGCATGCGAATCCAGAAAATACTCGCCGCTTGCGCTAGGAGTCCCGGAGTAACCTCAAATTCGGCCTTAAGCAGGACTTTTTGGCCCTGAAAGTCAAAGAACATCATTCGCCGCAGTTTCTTGGACAAGTTTCTAAACCCATTGGCACTTCCTTTTGAAGGAAATTCAAGAGATTATGTTGCTTATAGACATTAGCCCCCCTAGCAGGGATAAACATAGCTTTCTGCAGATGCTCTATGATCTTGGCAATCTCATTTGGCCGTAAATTAAAGACACTCCAGCGGTTATATGCCTTATTCTCCTTGTTTTTGCTAGATGGCATGCTATAACTCGTGCGTGTGAAAGCCAAGAACAAAAATGCATTCCTGGCATTTGTCAATATATATGTGGAAACAGTATCTCCACTATAGAGGAAGAGAAATTTCGGGGCGGTCAGGCAAAAAGTGTCACGGGAAAATGAAGTACTTTGAAGGACTGCCATAGAATGGACCGATGTTCACTAAAACGGTCATAACTTTGTCATTGTCAGTCCGTGTCGGACCCGCAAGTACTCAAACTGCTCGCGGCGAGCGTGTGAATCCAGAAAATACTCCCGGCTTGCTCTATGAGACCTGGAGTACCCTCAAATTCGGCCTTAAGCAGGACTTTTTGGCCCTGAAACTCAAAGAACATCATTCGCCGCTGTTTTCGGACAAGTTTCTGAACCCATTGGCACTTCCTTCTGAAGGAAATTCGAGAGATTATGTTTCTTGTAGATATTAGCCCCCCTGGTAGGGAAAAATGTAGCTTTCTGCAGATTCTCTATGATGCGGGTAATCTCATTTGGCCGCAAATTAAAGAAAATCCAGCGGCTATATGCCTTATTCTCCTTCTTTTCGCCGGATATGGTTGCTGTACCTCATGCGCGTGAAAGCCAAGATCAAAAATGCATTCCTGTCATTGGTCAAGATATATGTGGAAGCAATATCTCCACTATAGAGGACAGGAAATTTTGCGGCGGTCAGGCAAAAAGTGTCACGGGAAAATGAAGTACTTTCAAGGACTGCCATAGAATGGACCGATGTTCACTAAAACAGTCATAACTTTTTCATTCGGAGTCCATTTCGGACCTACAAGTACTCAAACTACTTGCGGCGAGCGTGCGAATCCAGAAAATACTACCGACTTGCGCGAGGAGGCCCGGAGCACGTTCATATTCAGCCTTAAGCAGGACTTTTTGGCCCTGAAAGTCAAAGAATATTATTCGCCGCTGTTTTTCGGACAAGTTTCTGAACCCGTTGGCACTTCATTTTGAAGGATATTCGACAGATTATGTTGCTACAGACATTATCCCCCCTGCTAGGGACAAGCATAGCTTTCTGCAGATGCTCTATGATCCGGGCAATCTCATTTGGCCATAAATTGAAGAAAATCCAGCGGCTATTTGCTTATTCTCCTTGTTTTCCCGGATGGCATGCTGTAACTCATGCGCGTGAAAGCCAAGAATAAAAAGGCATTCCTGTCCTCAGTCAATATATATGTGGAAACAATATCTCCACTATAGAGGACAAGAAACTTCAGGGCGGTCAGGCAAACAGCGTCATGGGAAATGAAGTACTTTCAAGGACTGCCATAGACTAGAACGATGTTCACTAAACCGGTCATAGATTTGTCATTCGGAGTACATGTCAGACCCACAAGTACTCAAACTACTCGCGGCGAGCATGCGAATCCAGAAAATACTTGCCGCTTGCGCTAGGAGGCCCGGAGTACCCTCAAATTCGGCCTTAAGCAGGACTTTTTGGCCCTGAAAGTCAAAGAACATCATTCGCCGCAGTTTCTCGGACAAGTTTCTAAACCCATTGGCACTTCCTTTTGAAGGAAATTCGAGAGATTATGTTGCTTATAGACATTAGCCCCCCTAGTAGGGACAAACATAGCTTTCTACAGATGCTCTATGATCTTGGCAATCTCATTTGGCCGTAAATTAAAGAAACTCCAGCGGTTATATGCCTTATTCTCCTAGTTTTCGCTAGATGGCATGCTATAACTCGTGCGCGTGAAAGCCAAGAACAAAAATGCATGCCTGGCATTTGTCAATATATATGTGGAAACAGTATCTCCACTATAGAGGACGAGAAATTTCGGGGCGGTCAGGCAAAAAGTGTCACGGGAAAATGAAGTACTTTCAAGGACTGTCATAGAATGGACCGATGTTCACTAAAACGGTCATAACTTTGTTATTCTGAGTCCGTGTCGGACCCGCAAGTACTCAAACTTCTTGCGGCGAGCATGTGAATCCAGAAAATACTCCCGGCTTGCTCTATGGACCTGGGGTACCCTCAAATTCGGCCTTAAGCAGGCCTTTTTGGCCCTGAAACTCAAAGAACATCATTCGCCGCTGTTTTTCGCACAAGTTCCTGAACCCATTGGCACTTTCTTTTGTAGGAAATTCAAGAGATTACGTTGCTTATAGACATTAGGCCCCCTGGTAGGGACAAACGTAGCTTTCTCCAGATGCTCTATGATCCGGGCAATCTCATTTGGCCGTAAATTTAAGAAAATTCAGCGGCTATATGCCTTATTCTCCTTGTTTTCGCCGGATCGCATGTTGTAACTCATGTGTGTGAAAGCCAAGAACAAAAATGCATTCCTGGCATCTGTCAATATATATGTGGAAAAAATATCTCCACTATAGAGGACAAGACATTTTGGGGTACTTTCAAGGACTGGCATAAAATGGACCGATGTTCACTAAAGCGGTCATAACTTTGTAATTTTGAGTCCGTGTCGGACCCGCAAGTACTCAAACTGCTCGCGGCGAGCGTCTGAATCCAGAAAATACTCTCGGCTTGCTCTAGGAGACCTGGAGTACCCTCAAATTCAGCCTTAAGCAGGACTTTTTGGCCCTGAAACTCAAAGAACATCATTCGCCGTTATTTTCGGACAAGTTTCTGAACCCGTTGGCACTTCCTTTTGATAGAGGCGAGGGTCCCGATCTTTTGATGAGATGATAACTATCGATTTCATGGAGTCGACTTTGATGATCCGACTACAAACATGCACGACCTTGCGCCTTAGCAATCGCTAAATCAATGTCCTGAGGTTACTGATGATGCCGGAAGCACGATCAGCCTGACGACGAAGGTCTATCCCTGCAAGCAATCGAAGAACAAGCAAGAATATGATAAAGCAATCTGAATATTGCGAATATGGATGAAGTATTGATAATGGTGGGGATCCGAAAGTGGTCTTGGTCTGGTCGTTCGACACAAACGAAGTACACAAAGTTGCGTTGCCTAACTTTTAACTATACAAATCCCAAAGTCTAAACGACGCCCTAAGGGCTGTATATATGGAGGAAGAGGGGGGAATTTCGTGGCCCTTGGGAAAGGGGTCCGAAAACAACCCTATCTCTTGTTTCCCCACACATACGGACTCTAAAAACAGCCTATACTCAACTATTTCGAAATTACATGGGTCTGGCCCAATAATAAGGTGACGCAGCACCTAGAATAGCTTCTGGACGAAAGTTATGAAGTAGCATCTTGTATATTTCGTCCAAGGCTTCATGCACGCATTATGGTGGCTTCAACGTCTTGAAATCATCACTTGTAACTCCGTTCTTGTTCCCCTTGTGCATTCCATCATCTCCATGCTTGTTCTTTCTCCAATATTCATCCTTCTCAAAGCTAGGCCCTTCATTTGTAAGCAAAACAAATATATCCAATTTAGGCAGCATCATATTCTCATGAATATTAGAATCATTACCAAGAAACGAAAGTACCTAGTAATTTAATTGGCATGCCCGAGCTCTAGTAATTGGTCCAGTATGTATAGCAGCAGGGGCTGTGGGTGTAACAATGGTACTGATGTCCTCATCACCTTTTGATGGAAATTCGAGAGATTATGTTGCTTATAGACATTATCCACACTGGTAGGGACAAACGTAGCTTTCTGCAGATGCTCTGTGATCCGAGCAATCTCATTTAGCCGTAAATTGAAGAAAATCCAGCGGCTATATGCCTTATTCTCCTTGTTTTCGCCGGATGGCATGCTGTAACTCATGAGCATGAACGCCAAGAACAAAAAGACATTCTTGGCATCAGTCAATATATACGTGGAAACAATATCTCCACTATAGAGGAATAGAAATTTCGAGGCGGTCAGGAAAAAAGCATCACGGGAAAATGAAGTACTTTCAAGGACTGCCATACAATGGACCGATGTTCACTAAAACGGTCATAGCTTTGTCATTCAGAGTCCGTGTCGGATCCACAAGTACTCAAACTGCTCGCGACGAGCATGTGAATCCAGAAAATACTTCCCGTTTACGCCAGGAGGCCTGGAGTATCCTCAAATTCGGCCTTCAGCAGGACTTTTTGGCCCTGAAAGTCAAAGAACATCATTTGCCGCCATTTCTCAAACAAGTTTCTGAACCCATTGGCACTTCCTTGTGAAGGAAATTCGAGAGATTATGTTGCTTGTAGACATTAGCCCCCCTGGCAGGGACAAATGTAGCTTTCTGTAGATGCTCTATGATCCCGACAATCTCATTTGGCCGTAAATTAAAGAAAATCCAGCGGCTATATGCCTTATTCTCCTTCTTTCCGCCGGATATGCATGCTGTAACTCGTGCGCATGAAAGCCAAGAACAAAAATGCATTCCTGTCATCGGTCAATATATATGTGGAAACAATATCTCCACTATAGAGGACAAGAAATTTCGGGGTGGTCAGGCAAAAAGCGTCATGGGAATGAAGTACTTTCAAGGACTGCCATAGAATGGACCGATGTTAACTAAAATGGTCATAACTTTGTCATTCGGAGTCGGTGTCGGACCCGCAAGTACTCAAACTACTCGCGGCGAGCGTGCGAATCCAAAAAATACTCCCGATTTGTGCCAGGAGGCCCGTAGTACCCTCATATTCTGATAGAGGTGAGGGTGTCCCATCTTTCGATAGGATGGTGATTATCGTTTCGGAGGAGTAGACTTTGACGATCTGACTACGTACGTGCGAGGATGTCGCGCCTTAGCAATCGCTAAACCAACTCCAAGAGGTTATTGACCATACCGGAGCATGATCAACCTGACCACGAGGGTCTATTTCCTGCGAGCAAACAAAGAAGAAGCAAGAAACTGTTATTGCAATCTGGATATTGCAAATATAAGATGAAAGCTTTATTGATCAAGATGGGGTTCTGTGACGTCTTGGTCTGGTCGTTGAACACAAACGAAGTACACGAAGTTGCCGCTAAGGCGAACTTTTAATCTAAACAAAACCCAAAGTCTAAACGGTGCCCTAAGGGCTGTATATATGGAGGAAGAGGGGGGGGGGGAATTTCGTGGCCCGTGGGGAAGGGGTCCGAAACCAACCCTATCTCTTGTTTCTCCACAAATACAGACTCTAAAAATAGCCTATACTTATGTATTTCGATATTACATGGGCCTGGCCCAATAATAAGGTGACACAGCACCTAGAATAGCCTCTAGACGAAATTTATGACGTGGATCTTGTATATTTTGTCCAAGGCTTCATGCACTCATTATGGTGGCTTCAAACTCCTGAAATCATCACTTGTAACTCCGTTCTTGTTCCCCTTGCGCATGTGATAGAGGCAAAGGTGTCTCGCATTTCGATGAGATGGTGATTATCGTTTCGAAGGAGTAGACTTTGACGATCCGATTATGTACGTGCGAGGACGTCGCGCCTTAGCAATCGCTAAACCAACTCTGAGAGGTTATTGACCACGCCGGAGCACGATCAACGTGACCACGAGGGTCTATTTCCTGTGAGTAAAGGAAGAACAAGCAAGAAAATGAGATTGCAATATGGATATTGCGAATATAAGATGAAAGCTTTATTGATCAAGAAGGGGTTCTGTGATGTCTTGGTCTGGTCGTTGAACACAAATGAAGTACGCGAAATTGCAGCTATGGCAAACTTTTAATCTAAACAAAACACAAAGTCTATACGGTGCCATAAGGGCTGTATATATGGAGGAAGAGGGGGAATTTCGTGGCCTTTGGGGAAGGGTTCCGAAACCAACCCTATCTCTTGTTTCCCCACACATACGGACTCTAAAAATAGCATATACTTATTTCGAAATTACATGGGCCTGGCCCAATAATAAGGTGACGCAACACCTAGAATAGCCTCTAGACGAAATTTATGAAGTGGCATCTTGTATATTTCATCCAAGACTTCATGCACTCATTATGGTGGCTTCAAAGTCCTGAAATCATCACTTGTGACTCTGTTCTTGTTCCCCTTGCGCGTGCTATCATCTCCATGCTTGGTCTTGCTCTAGTGTTCATCCCTCTTCTCCATGCCAGGCCCTTCATTTGTAAGCAAAACAAATGTATCCAATTTAGGCAGCATCATATTCTCATGAACAATAGAATCATTATCAAGAAACAAAAGTACCTGATAATTTAATAGGCGTGCACGAGCTTGAGGACCCACAAGTGTAGGGGATCTATCGTAGTCCTTTCCATAAGTAAGAGAGTCGAACCCAACGAGGAGCAGAAGGAAATGATAAGCGGTGTTCAGTAAGGTTTTCTCTGCAAGCACTGAAATTGTAGATGATATATAGTTTTGTGATAAGATAAATAGTAGCGAGTAACAAGTAAGTAAAGTAAATAAAGTGCAGCATGGTGGCCCAATCCTTCTATAGCAAAGGATAAGCCTGGACAATTTCTAATAATGAGAAAGGAGCTCCCGAGGACACATGGGAATTATCGTCAAGCTAGTTTTCATCACGCTCATCTGATTCGCGTTTGGTACATTGATAATTTGATATGTGGGTGGACTGGTGCTTGGTTACTGCCCTTACTTGGACAAGCATCCCACTTATGATTAACCCCTATTGCAAGCATCCTCAACTACAAAAGAAGTATTAAGGTAAACCTAACCACATCATTAAACATATGGATCCAAATCAGCCCCTAACGAAGCAACGCATAAACTAGGGTTTAAGCTTCTGTCACTCTAGCAATCCATCATCTACTTATTACTTCCCGATGCCTTCCTCTAGGCCCAAATAATGGTGAAGTGTCATGTAGTCGATGTTCACATAACACCACTAGACGAAAAGACAACATACATCTCATCAAAATATCGAACGAATACCAAATTCACATGACTACTAATAGCAAGACTTCACCCATGTCCTCAGGAACAAACGTAACTACTCACAAAGCATATTCATGTTTAGAATCAGAGGAGTAAAAATATGCATTAAGGATCTGAACATATGATCTTTCACCAAGTAAACCAATTAGCATCAACTACAAGGAGTAATCAACACTACTAGCAACCCACATGTACCAATTTGTGGTTTTGATACAAGATTGGATACAAGAGATGAACTAGGGTTTAGAGAGGAGATGGTGCTGGTGAAGATGTTGATGGAGATTGACCCCTCCCGATGAGAGGATCGTTGGTGATGACGCTGGTGATGATTTCCCCCTCCCGGAGGGAAGTGTCCCCGGCAGATGAGCTCCGCCAGAGCCCTAGATTGGTTCCGCTAAGGTTCCGCCTCGTGGCGGCGGAGTTTCGTCCTGTAAGCTTGCCCATGATTTTTTCCAGGGTAAAAGCCCTCATATAGAAGAAGATGGACACCGGGGGGCCACCAGGGGGCCCAGGAGACAGGAGGGCGCGCCCAATAGGGGTGGGCGTGCCCCCACCCTCTTGGACAGGGTGTGGGCCCCCTGGTGTATTTCTTCCGCTCAATAATTCTTATTAATTCCACAAACATGTTTCGTGGAGTTTCAGGATTTTTGGAGCAGTGCAGAATAGGTTTCCAATGTTTGCTCCTTTTTCAACCAGAATTCCAGCTGTTGGCATTCCCCCTGTTCATGGTAAACCTTGTAAAATAAGAGAGAATAGCCATAAGTATTGAGATATAATGTGTAATAACAGCCCATAATGCAATAAATATTGATATAAAAGCATGATGCAAAATGGACGTATCAACTCCCCCAAGCTTAGACCTCGCTTGTCCTCAAGCGGAAGCCGAAATCGAAAAATATGTCCACATGTTTAGAGATAGAGGTGTCGATAAAAATAAAATACGGACATGAGGGAATCATGATCATTCTTATAACAGCAACATAAATAGGTTTTATCATATGATTTCTTATGCTCAAGTAACAATCAATTCACAATATCAAGTATGGTTCAAAAACTTCATTGAGAACTAACAAACTATAATCTCAGTCATCGAGGCAATTGCAATTTATCATAACATCAGAAAGAGTCAACAATAGAGCTTTTCAGCAAGTCCACATACTCAACTATCATGTAGTCTTCTACAATTGCTAACACTCACGCAATACTTGTGGTTATGGAGTTTCAGCCGGACACTGAGAAAGATAGGGGCTTATTGTGTTGCCTCCCAATGTATTCACCTTTAGGTGATGTCAACAATAATAGCCCATGCTAACTTACACCCAATTGGATATATATATCATGATCTTTCAAACACGAGGAGCTTGCCAAAGGATAAAATGAGAAAGGGAAAGGTGAGGATCACCTTGACTCAAGCATAAAGTAAAAACATAAAGTAAAAGATAGGCCATTCGCTGAGGGAAGCAGAGGTTGTCATGTGCATTTATGGTTGGATGCACAAAATCTTAATGCAAAAGAACGTCACTTTATATTGCCCCTTGTATGTGGACCTTTATTATGCAGTCCGTTGCTTTTATTACTTCCACAACAAGATCGCACAAAGCTTATTTTCTCTGCACTAATAAGTCATACATATTTAGCAATTTTTATTGCCTGCAACATGACAACTTACTTGAAGGATCTTACTCAATCCATAGGTAGGTATGGTGGACTCTCATGGCAAAACTAGGTTTAAGGAAATTTGGAAGCACAAGTAGTATCTCTACTTGGTGCAAGGAATTTGGCTAGCATGAGGGGGAAATGCAAGCTCAACATGTTTGGAAGGTCAATAACAATATACTTTAACTGAGATGTGAGAAAACATAAACCATTACGTTGTCTTCCTTGTCCAACGTCAACTCTTTTAGCATGTCATACTTAATGAGTTCTCCCAATCATAAAAGGTGTCCAAGATAATATATTTATATGTGAACCTCTCTTTCCTTATCACTTCCTATTAATTGCAATGATGACCAAAACTACGTTTATCGACTCTCAACAACTTTTATGCCTCATACTTTCTATGTGTGAAGTCATCACTCACCATAAGATCAATATGAACTCTTTTATTCTTTCTACTTTCTCAAGATCATAGCAACATAGCGAAGCCCTTGACTCAACACTAATCTTTATTATAGATAGCTCACGGACTCGATTACAAAAAGAGATCACAAAGGAAAACTCAAAACTACTTGATATCAAAACTTCAATCTACTAGATCAAGATACTACTAAAAGGATCGAACTAAATAAAACAGTAAAGATAGGAGTGTGATGGTGATACGATACCGGGGCACCTCCCCCAAGCTTGGCAGTTGCCAAGGTGAGTGCCCATACCCACCCTCGGAGGTGGTGAAGTAGGAGTTGTTGATGATGTAGGCTTGTCGTCCACCTTCCAAGGCATAGGCTCACCATCATAGAAGGATGATCGAGTCTCCGGGATCCTTAACTCTGCAGCCAAACTCATCCTTTTGAATCTATATTCGTACTCACAGTTCTGGTTTTGCAGGTCATGGATCTGGGCTTGGAGGTGCTCGATTTTCTCTTGAAGCTTGAATATGGTTTCCCCAATGACTTTGGCAACTAGCTTGTGGTTGTTGGTGAACTCCGTGATCATCATCTGGTTGGCGTTGAGTCCACGCTCCACCATCCCTTGGCACTTGAAAACTTGCTGCTCCACGGCTTTGAGCTTTGTCTCCACACTTCTGGCACGCCTTGGTCCCTCCACATCGTGGATGTGCAGCACCTCCTCACGGATCTCAATGGTTTGAGGGTGTTGCAGCACCTCCACGAGATAGGGGCTGATAACCCTCTCGAAAAACATGTCCTTGGGAGCGCTTGGAGACGACATGATGCTCTCGATCTGAAACAGAAACAGCTTGAAACAAAAACAGAGGATATTTGCGTGATACGGTCGTCAAAACCTTCGGGAGTTTTTATAATGAATTTTTACCGACCAAAATACGTAACGTGCAAGAAAACGGAGTCCGGGAGGCACACGAGGTGTCCACGAGACAGGGGGCATGCCCAGTAAGGGTGGGCGCGCCCTCCACTCTCGTGGGGGCCTCGTGTCCCTTTCGGACTACTTCTTTCTTCCTGAAATTCTTAAATATTCCAAAACTGATAAAAATTGCCATTGGAGTTGTTTTGGAGTCGGTTTACTTACCGTACCACATACCTATTCCTTTTCGGGGTCTGGAACGTTCTGAAAAGTGTTCCTTATGTATTACTCCGGGGTTACGGTTTCAATAATATTAGTTTCAACATTGATAGGATTACCTGAAATATAATGTTTAATTCTTTGACCGTTCACCACCCTCGGACTTGTGCCTTCGAAGTTGTTGATTTTTATGGCACAAGAACGATAGACCTCCTCGATAACGTAAGGACCTTCCCATTTAGAGAGAAGTTTTCTTGCAAAAAATCTTAAACGAGAGTTGAATAATAACACATAATCTCCTATGTTAAACTCACGCTTTTGTATCCTTTTGGCATGCCAACGTTTGACTTTTTCTTTGAATAGCTTGGCATTCTCATATGCTTGGGTTCTCCATTCATCAAGTGAGCTAATGTCAGACAACCTCTTCTCACCAGCAAGTTTGAAGTCATAGTTGAGCTCTTTAACAGCCCAATATGCTTTATGTTCAAGTTCAAGAGGTAAGTGACAAGCTTTTCCATAAACCATCTTATAAGGAGACATACCCATAGGATTTTTGTATGCAGTTCTATAGGCCCATAATGCATCATCAAGTTTTTTGGACCAATTCTCTCTAGATCTATTCACAGTCTTTTGCAAAATTAATTTGAGCTCTCTATTGCTCAACTCTACTTGACCACTAGACTGAGGATGATAAGGAGATGCGATTCTATGATTAACATCATACTTAGCAAGCATCTTACGGAAAGCACCATGAATAAAATGTGAACCGCCATCAGTCATAAGATATCTAGGGACTCCAAACCTTGAAAAAATAACTTCTTTAAGCATTTTAATAGAAGTGTTATGATCAGCACTACTAGTTGGAATAGCTTCTACCCACTTAGTAACGTAATCAATAGCAACTAAAATATGAGTATAACTATTAGAGGTAATCAAAGCCCCAAACATCAAATGGTTCAATAACAAGAGAGTAACTCATAGGCATTTCTTGACGTCTACTAATATTACCTATTCTTTGACATTCATCACAAGATAAGACAAACTTACGAGCATCTTTGAAGAGAGTAGGCCAATAAAACCAGATTGTGGTACCTTGTGTGCAGTTCTATCTCCAGCGTGGTGTCCTCCATAATATTCAGAGTGACACTTGCATAGGATCTGTTCCTGTTCATGCTCAGGCACACAACGTCTAATAACACCATCTACCCCTTCTTTATAAAGGTGTGGGTCATCCCAGAAGTAATGTCTTAAATCATAAAAGAACTTTTTCTTTTGCTGGTATGTGAAGCTAGGCAGTATAAATTTAGCGACAATGTAATTAGCATAATCAGCATACCAAGGAGCAGCACGAGAAGCATTAACGACCGCTAATTGTTCATCAGGAAAGCTATCATCAATAGGTAGTGGGTCATCAAGAACATTCTCTAACCTAGACAAGTTGTCTGCAATGGGGTTCTCAGCTCCCTTTCTATCAATAATATGCAAATCAAATTCTTGAAGCAGGAGAACCCATCTAATGAGTCTAGGCTTAGCATCTTTCTTTTCCATAAGATTTTTAATAGCAGCATGATCAGTGTGAATAGTAACTTTGGAATCAACAATATAAGGTCTAAACTTATCACATGCAAACACAACTGCTAAGAACTCTTTTTCAGTAGTGGCATAATTTCTCTGGGCAGTTTCAAGAGTCTTACTAGCATATTGGATAACATTCAATTTCTTATCAACTCTTTGCCCTAGACAAGCACCTACAGCATAATCACTAGCATCACACATAATTTCAAAAGGTAAATTCCAATCAGGTGGCTGAACAATAGGTGCAGTGATCAAAGCTTTCTTAAGTATTTCAAATGCTTCTACACAATCATCATCAAAGACAAAAGGAATATCTTTTTGCAATAAATTAGTCAGAGGCCTAGAGATTTTAGAGAAGTCCTTAGTGAACCTCCTATAAAAACCGGCATGACCAAGGAAACTTCTTATACCTTTTATGTCCTTGGGACATGGCATCTTTTCAATTGCATCAACTTTGGCTTTGTCAACTTCAATACCTCTCTCGGAAATCTTATGCCCCAAGACAATGCCTTCATTAACCATAAAGTGACACTTTTCCCAATTTAGGACGAGACTAGTGTCTTCGCATGTCTGCAAACTCGATCAAGGTTGCTCAAACAATCATCAAAAGAGGATCCATAAACGGAGAAGTCATCCATGAATACCTCACAAATCTTTTCACAAAAATCAGAGAATATAGCCATCATGCATCTTTGAACGGTAGCAGGTGCATTACATAAACCAAAAGGCATACGTCTATAAGCAAAAGTACCAAAAGGGCAAGTAAAAGTGGTTTTAGATTTATCCTTCGCTGACACAGGGAGAGAAACCAGAATAACCATCTAGAAAGCAGAAATGTGTGTGTTTGGATAGTCTTTCTAGCATTTGATCAATAAAAGGTAAAGGGTAATGATCTTTCTTAGTAGCTTTATTTAACTTACGGAAATCAATTACCATCCTATAAACTGTAATAATTCTTTGCAGGATCAATTCATCTTTATCATTAGGAACAACGGTAATACCTCCCTTTTTAAGAACACAATGGACAGGGCTTACCCATTCACTATCAGCAACGGGATAAATTATACCTGCCTCAAGGAGCTTTAGTATCTCCTTTCTTACCACTTCTTTCATCTTGGGATTCAATCGTCGTTGAGGATCTCTAACTGGTTTAGCATCAGCCTCCAAATTAATTTTGTGTTGACATAACGTCGGGTTAATGCCCTTAAGATCATCCAGAGTATATCCAATAGCAGCTCAGTGCTTCTTCAGAGTTTTCAATAATCTTTCTTCTTCTTGCTCTGAAAGGTTAGCACTAATAATAACAGGATATATTTTCTTTTCATCAAGATAAGCATACTTAAGATTATCAGGTAATGGTTTGAGTTCAAACATGGGATCACCCTTGGGTGGAGGGGGATCCCCAGGAATTTCAACGGGAAAGTTATGTTTCAGCATAGGTTCCAGTTTAAGGAACACATCATCTATTTCCCTTCTTTCCTTCATAAACATATCGTTTTCATGGTCTAGCAAATATTGTTCTAACGGATCAGTAGGAGGCACGGCAATGGAAGCAAGACCAATAATCTCATCCTTACTAGGTGATTCTCTATCACGAGGTTGTCTACAAAACTTAGCAAAATTAAACTCATGAGACATACCATCTAAGCCAACGGTGACAGTATCCTTTTCACAATCAATCCTAGCACTAGCTGTATTCAAGAAGAGTCTACCAAAAATAATGGGACAAAAATCATCTTGTGGGGAACCAAGAACAAGAAAATCAGCAGGATATTTAACCTTCCCACACAAGACTTCAACATGATGAGGACATGACTACCTTGGATATGACCAAAAATATTGCATATATGCATATTTGTCAGGTGATTTCTAGTGCAAACTATTCAATAATCTATTTTTGTTAATAGATTATTGAATAGTTTGCACTAGAAATCACCTGACAAATATGCATATATGCAATATTTTTGGTCATATCCAAGGTAGTCATGTCCTCATCACAACATCTCTAACTATCCCAATTGGTTTAATGGTGTCCCTATTAGCAAGCTTAATAGTAACATCAATGTCTTCTAATTCAACGGGTGCAATGTCATGCATAATCTCTTTATATAAGTCATACGGTATTGCACTTGCACTTGCACCCATATCACATAAACCATGATAACAATGATCTCCTATTTTAACAGAAATAACAGGCATGCCTACGACAGGTCTATGTATCTTAGTATCTGGTCTAGCAATATTAGTAGTTTCATCATAGAAATAAATAACATACCCATCTAAATCATCATCCAAGAGATCTTTAACCATATCAATACTAGGTTCAACATTGATTTGCTCAGGAGGTGTATAAGTCCTAGTATTACTCTTACGAACAACAGTCGAAGTTTTAGCATGATCCTTTATCCTAACAGGAAAAGGAGGTTTCTCAACATAAGTAGGAACAATAGGATCACTATAGGTGATAGTCTTTTCTTCCACTGTAATAGGCGCGACTACTTTCACTTCAACAGGAGGATTATATTTAAACCACTTCTCCTTAGGGAGATCAACGTGAGTAGCAAAAGATTCACAGAAAGAAGCTACTATCTCAGAGTCAAGTCCATATTTAGCGCTAAATCCATAGAAAGCATCGGTATCGATAAAAGATTTAACACAATCAAACTTAGGTGTCATACCTGACTCCTTACCATCGTCGGAACCCCAATCTTCAGAGTTACGTTTTAATTCTTGCCAATAAGTCCCATTTGAAATCAATAGTCTTCAGCATATAAGAAGCAGCACACGAAGTATCGAGCATGTTGCGATCATTAAGAGAAAGCCGAGCATAAAAATTTTGAATAATCATTTCCCGGGAGAGCTCATGATTGGGGCATGAATATAACATTGATTTGAGCCTCCCCCAAGCTTGAGCGATGCTTTATCCTTCGCGAGGCCAGAAATTATATATGTAATTTTGATCACGATGAACAAGATGCATATGATAGAACTTCTGGTGAAATTTCAACTTCAATCGTTTATAATTCCAAGATCTCGTAACATCAAATAGCCTATACCATTTCAATGCATCTCCCTTCAAAGATAAAGGGAAGACCTTCCTTTTGACAACATCATTGGGAATATCTGCAAGCTTAAATAATCCACAAACTTCATCGACAAAGATAAGGTGTAAATCAGGATGCAATGTTCCATCTCCTGCAAATGGATTAGCTAGCAGTTTCTCTATCATACCCTAAGGAATCTCAAAGTAAAATTTTTCAAAAAGATTAGTAGGTTGAGGAGAAAATCTTTGCTCTTCCGGTCGGGGTGAAGATACCCCGAAAAAGCCCCTCAAAGAATTAGTTTGAATAGTGACAAGTAACAGAAAATTTCAGCACACTATATAAATGTTTCCTTACCAACTTCCACTCACCAAAAGCGCTACACTCCCCGGCAACGGCGCCAGAAAAGAGTCTTGATGACCCACAAGTGTAGGGGATCTATCGTAGTCCTTTCGATAAGTAAGAGAGTCGAACCCAACAAGGAGCAGAAGGAAATGATAAGCGGTTTTCAGTAAGGTTTTCTCTGCAAGCACTGAAATTGTAGATGATAGATAGTTTTGTGATAAGATAAATAGTAGCGAGTTACAAGTAAGTAAAGTAAATAAAGTGCAGCAAGGTGGCCCAATCCTTTTGTAGCAAAGGATAAGCCTGGACAATTTCTAATAATGAGAAAGGAGCTCCCGAGGACACATGGGAATTATCGTCAAGCTAGTTTTCATCACGCTCATATGATTCGCGTTTTGTACTTTGATAATTTGATATGTGGGTGGACCGGTGCTTGGGTACTTACCTTACTTGGAAAAGCATCCCACTTATGATTAACCCCTATGCAAGCATCCGCAACTACAAAAGATGTATTAGGGTAAACCTAACCACTTCATTAAACATATGGATCCAAATCAGCCCCTAACGAAGCAATGCATAAACTAGGGTTTAAGCTACTGTCACTCTAGCAACCCATCATCTACTTATTACTTCCCCATGCCTTCATCTAGGCCCAAATAATGGTGAAGTGTCATGTAGTCGATGTTCACATAACACCACTAGAGGAAAATACAACATACATCTCATCAAAATATCGAACGAATACCAAATTCACATGACTAATAATAGCAAGACTCCACCCATGTCCTCAGGAACAAACATAACTACTCACAAAGCATATTCATGTTCATAATCAGAGGAGTAAAAATATGCATTAAGGATCTGAACATATGACCTTTGACCAAGTAAACCAATTAGCATCAACTACCAGGAGTAATCAACACTACTAACAACCCGCAGGTACCAATTTGTGGTTTTGATACAAGATTGGATACAAGAGATGAACTAGGGTTTTGAGAGGAGATGGTGCTGGTGAAGATGTTGATGGAGATTGACCCCCTCCCGATGAGAGGATCGTTGGTGATGATGTTGGTGATGATTTCCCCCTCCCGGAGGGAAGTGTCCCCAGTAGAACAGCTCTGCCAGAGCCATTGGTTCCGCCTCGTGGTGGCGGAGTTTCGTCCTGTAAGCTTGCCCATGATATTTTCCAGGGTAAAAGCCCTCATATAGCAGAAGATGGACACCGAGGGGCCACCAGGGGGCCCAGGAGACAGGGGGCACGCCTAGTAGGGGTGGGCGCTCCCCCCACCCTCCTGGACAGGGTGTGGCCCCCCTGGTGTATTTCTTCCACTCAATAATTCTTATTAATTCCAAAAACATGTTTCGTGGAGTTTCAGGATTTTTGAAGCAGTGCAGAATAGGTTTCCAATGTTTGCTCCATTACCAGCCAGAATTCCAGCTGTCGGCATTCCCCCTCTTCATGGTAAACCTTGTAAAATAAGAGAGAATAGCCATAAGTATTGAGATATAATGTGTAATAACAGCCCATAATGCAATAAATATTGATATAAAAGCATGATGCAAAATGGACGTATCAGAGCTCTAGTAATTGGTCCAGTGTATGTAGCAGTAGGGGCTGTGGGTGTAACAATGGTATTGATGTCCTCATCATCCTCCCCTTCTTGAAATGAAGTCGTCCTCGACAGAAGCTCATCCTCATCACCCAAATAAGGCTTCAAATCTGAAATGTTAAAAGTGGCACTAACCCCAAAATCTGTAGGCAGCTCAAGTTTATATGCATTATCATTTACTTTCTCTAACACCTTAAAAGGACCATCAGCACGTGGCATTAGCTTTGATTTGCGCAAATTAGGGAACCAATCCTTACGCAAATGTAACCAAACAAGATCTCTAGGTGCAAAGACAACATGTTTTCTACCCTTATCTCCAACAAGTTTATATTTAGCATTCATATGCTCTATGTTTTCCTTAGTTAACTCATGCAGTTTTAAGATCAATTCAGCATGTTGTTTAGCATCAAAATTAACCTTCTCCGAAGATGGAAGATGATGTAGGGTGGAATCCTAGGGGCCAATCTTTCACGTTTGGAGTGGATCCTATGGGGGAACACGAAGAACGGGCGGAAGAACACAAGGGAAATCACGAGGGAAAACAAGAGAAACACTCAACCGACACGAAATTGATCACACAAGTGCTAGATCACCGAGGCACAAGGTAACACGAGAACCACAGTCAACAAGGGATGATACAAGAGTAGCCGTTCTTCTCCGTGAGGAGGTCTTGATTGTCTTCTCCGGATGGAGGCCTTGAATCCGGATGGATCTTCTCCGAAGAGGTGCGGTCCCTCACGAGGAGTAGATATGGTATGGATGAGCAATGCTCTATCTCAAATGAGCTATCACAATGCTAACCCTAAAATGTAGGTGGGGATGGAGTATATATAGTCTAGGGGAGAAGAGGGGTACATGGGCCTCGGCCCTACACTGTTCGTAGACAGGGAAGGCCGGATGTCCGGGCGTCGGGCCGGATGTCCGATGGCTCACGAGGGGCCGGATGTCCAGTCAGAAGGGCCGGATGTTGGGGCTGGTTAAGATGGTCGTTCTGTCCTCTGGATGGGCGGCACCGAATGTCCGCTCGAAGGGGTCGGATGTTCGGTGCTTCGGGAGGCGCCGGATGTCCAGGGCGATGGCCGGATGTTCGGGCTGACGGGGCAACCTTCTGTGCTCCCTAGACGCCGGTGCCAGATGTCCGGGCTTTTGACCATATTTCTGGTGAGGGGGGCCGGATGTCCGGGCTGGACGCCGGATGTCCGGTCCCTGTAGCTTCTTCTGTAGAGTCCTGGCCATGTAGATCTCTAGGGGCCGGATGTCCGGGTTCCTGGCCGGATGTCCGGTGCCTGGAGGCTGTTCTTGCCTTCTTCCGTTGGTTCTCTTCTTCCGTGGACTTGGGGTCTCTACCATCTTCATGTACATCGTCTCGAGGGTCCTTTTGGTACCTAATCATGCACAACATTCCAGACTTAGGTAGTAGCCATGTCTCAAGAGGATCAAATGAGATATCACTAAGGAGAGAAGTCACCTTGGTCTCGAGAGCTCTAGCTCGTGCTCTAGTCATGGGTCCTCTTGGTGCTTGGTGAGACGATGGAAGGTCCATGGGGATGACCGAAGGATGCTCCGCATCATCTCCCCCCCCCCCCGGGAAAGATCCGACCTCGGATCGAAATCCTTATCACCATGTGATGAGGACATCAATACCATTATTACACCCACAACCCCTACAGCTACATATACTGGACCAATTACTAGAGCTCGCGCACACCAATTAAATTATCAGGTACTTTCGTTTCTTGGTAATGATTCTAATGTTCATGAGAATATGATGCTACCTAAATTGGATACATTTGTTTTGCTTACAAATGAAGGGCATATCTTGGAGAAGGATGAACATTGGAGAAAGAACAAGCATGGATATGATGGCTTGCGCAAGGGGAACAAGAACGGAGTTACAAGTGATGATTTCAGGACTTTGAGGCCACCATAATGGGTGCATGAAGCCTTGGACGAAATATACAAGATGCCAATTCATAAATTTTGTCCCGAGACTATTCTAGGTGTTGCGTCACCTTATTATTGGGCCAGGCCCATGTAATTTTCAAATACATAAGTATAGGCTATTTTTAGAGTCCATATGATGAGGACATCAATACCATTGTTACGCCCATAGCCCCTGCTGCTATACATACTGGACCAATTACTAGAGCTCGCGCACGCCAACTAAATTACCAGGTACTTTCGTTTCTTGATAATGATTCTACTGTTCATGAGAATATGATGCTGCCTAAATTGGATACATTTGTTTTGCTTACAAATGAAGGGCCTAGCTTGGAGAAGGATGAACATTGGAGCAAGAATAAGCATGGAGATGATGGCATGCACAAGGGGAACAAGAACGGAGTTACAAGTGATGATTTCAGGGCTTAGAAGCCACCATAACGAGTGCATGAAGCCTTGGACAAAATATACAAGATGCCACTTCATAAATTTCTTCTAGAGGCTATTCTAGGTGCTGCCACACCTTTTTATTGGGCCAGGCCCATGTAATTTCGAAATACATAAGTATAGGCTATTTTTAGAGTCCGTATGTGTGGGGAAACAAGAGATAGGGTTGGTTTCGGACCCCTCCACCAAGGACCATGAAATTCCCCCCTCTTCCTCCATATATACATCCCTAAGGGCACCGTTTAGACTTTGGGTTTTGTTTAGACTAAAGTTCGCCATAGCTGCAACTTCGCGTACTTCGTTTATGTTCAACGACCAGACCAAGCCGTCACAAAACCCCACCTTGATCAATAAAGCTTTCCTCTTATATTCACAATATCCAGATTGCAATCTTAGTTTCTTGCTTGTTCTTTGTTTGTCTGCAGGAAATAGACCTTCGTGGTCAGGTTGATCATGCTCCGGTGTGGTCAATAACGTCTTGGAGTTGGTTTAGTGATTGCTAAGGTGCGACGTCCTCGCATGTTCGTAGTCGGATCGTCAAAGTCGACTTCCTCCAAAATGATAGCCACCATCTCATCGAAAGACGGGACACCTTTGCCTCTATCAAGTGGTATCAGATTTCTAGGTTGCTCAGTGACATTTTACAGCTTTTCGTAGTTTAGATCGAGTCTGTTCATCATACCTACAGTCCATGAAAAAGCCACAAAAAAATTAGAGTTAGGTCATCATATCCGAACCAGTTTGAGCCTTTGCATAGTATTTTCAGTCTTTTGCTTTGTTGAATTTGCGATTACATCATCGTGTCGAGTGGCCGGTCTTAGTGTCTAGTCCTTTAGAGTTTCAAGTTCTGTTTACAAGGTGTCACGCTGCTGTCGCATCATCATCACCACCGCTGCCATATACCACCATCGTCATCACCGCTGCCATATACCACCATCGTCATCACCGCTGTCATATACCACCATCGTCATCACTGCTGCCATATACCACATATTCACCCCCATCATGATAATCTGAGTCCACCTCCATCAGTGATTCACCACCAGTCTGTGTTCCACCGCCCTACATATATCCGCCACAAGTCCGAGTTTCCACCAGATTCATCTCCGCCACCGGTCCTAGTCCGAGTCCACTATTTGTTGGATTGATTTCGGTTTCCATATCACGCCATACTCCGAGTCGTGACCAAGTCGGACTTCCAAACATCAGTGCCACCCGTACAAGAAAAATAGTTCTAGTTTCAAAAAAAAACTAAGTCTGGAAAATTCTGGCTAGGCAGTTTTTAGACCATTTGTAGACTTTTTCAAAAAAAAATTGTTGTAGAGCAAAAAAAGAGAGGAAAATAGTGCAAAAAAGAGAAAAAAAATCAGAGTGTGCTCCTCCCTTGATTACGTGTCGCGTCGTGATTTTGTTAATGTTCTAGGCTCGTGTCTCTAGCACAGTCTAGCCTAGGACCAGCACAACACCATCGTTGAGCGTTTATTCAACTTTGCATCTCTGAATTGATTATTGCTGACCTTTTTGCTACCATATTATAAGCCTTCCCAGCTCCACATACATCTACGTCGTGCGTTTGACTCTCCCTGGTAATCGTTCTATCCAAGCTTTGAGAGTTTTGACTACAACGGTTGCCGATCACCGCTGCTGCTGGGTCAGAACTGGTAAGAATTTGAGTTTTACTTGACGGATTTGTGACACCCACCACCACCACTTGTTAGTAGTCTGTAGGATCATATTCTTCTGTGTTTCTATTGCTGCTAACCATTCCAGGACCACAAGCCGACGAGATTGACTAGGAGAACTTAACGAACAAGGAGGTTCATGATAAGTTTCAGCAAATGATGACTGAACAGGTGCAAGATGTGCTGAACAATTTTTAAGAGGCCATAGAGAAGATCACTGGCCTTGAGAAGACATTCGAAACAAAGCTCGATAACAGATTTAATGAACTGCTTGCACGTCTTCCACCACCGGCTGCACCTGCCGCACCTGTGCAACAACAACAACAACTACTACCTCCACGTCATGATACAACCCTTCGCCGAGCGAGCCGTGTCCTTCTTCAGCCTGGCCAAACTGTTGGTGCTGCTGTTGATACTTCTGTAGCTCCTGCTGCTGATGCGGAGGATGATTATGCGGGAGATTACGAGGATGAGGTTGATCAAAATCAGAACTACGTGCAACCACCAGCACCACAACCACCAGGTCGTCCACATGCAAATAATCACAATGGTAGGGCTCTCCCTCAGGTACGAGATCATGACCATCTTCCTAAACTGAAATTGAAATATTCCACCATTTGAGGGTAGATATGTTGCTGATATATATCTTACTTGGGAGTTAGAAACTGAACAATGATTTACATGTTTACAATATCCTGAGGAGAGACGGGTTGTTGCTGCTATTTGTGCTTTCACTAGTTTTGCATGTGTATGGTGGTCTGAACATTGTAGATTATATCCTATTCCAACTACTTGGGCTACTTTGAAAACTCCTATGCGTACTCGTTGGGTTCCACCATATTATCAACATGAATTGGTTCAAAAATTGCAGCGCTTAAGACAAGGAAAAAATTCTGTAGAAGAATATTATCAGGAATTACAAACTGGCATGATTAGATGTGGTATTGTTGAGGAGAATGAAGCTATGCTTGCACGTTTTATGGGTGGATTAAATAGAGAGATTCAGGCCATTCTAGAGTATAAGGAGTATACTAATATCACTCGTTTATTTCATCTTGCTTGTAAAGTTGAACGTGAAGTGCAGGATCGACAAGCATTAGCGCAAACTAACTTTTCTACAGGTCAACTTTCATCAAGGACACCGTGTGCATCTTCTACTTCCACTGCACCAGCACCTTCATTAGGTGCCACCTCCGGCTGTGATACAAGAAAGCAGGCACAACCACCAATATATGCCAAGAGCGCACCTGCCGGGCCTGCACAAAGCTCTTCCTCTTCCATGGCATCAACTGGGCACACAAGTGATATTATTTGTCGTTGTTGTAAGGGAAGAGGTCATTATGCGAGAGAATGCAAATCTCTGCGTGTGATGATTGCTATCGAGGATGGTGGGCATGAGTCCGCTAGTGACTATGATGAGGGTAGATACATTCCTGATGTATATCTTACTTGGGAGTTAGAAACCGAACAATGTTTTACATGTTTACAATATCCCGAGGAGAGACGGATTGCTGCTATTGTTTGTGCTTTCACTAGTTTTGCATGTGTATGGTGGTCTAAACATTGTAGATTATATCCTATTCTCATTACTTGGGCTGCTTTGAAAACTGCTATGTGTACTCATTGGGTTCCACCATATTATCAATGTGAATTGCTTCAAAAATTGCAGTGTTTAAGACAAGGAAAAAATTATGTAGAAGAATATTATCAGGAATTACAAAATGGCATGATTAGATGTTGTATTGTTGAGGAGAATGAAGCTATGCTTGCACGTTTTATGGGTGGATTAAATAGAGAGATTCAGACCATTCTAGAGTATAAGGAGTATACTAATATCACTCGTTTATTCCATCTTGCTTATAAAGCTGAACGTGAAGTGCAGGATCGACAAGCATTGGCGCGAACTAATTTTTCTGCAGGACGACCTTCATCATGGACACCGCGTGCATCTTCTACTTCAACTGCACCAGCACCTCCATCAGGTGCCACCTCCAGCTGTTATCTGCCAAGAGCGTACCTGCCGGGCCTCCATGGAGTTCTTCTTCTTCCATGGCATCAACAGGGCACACAAGTGAAATTATTTGTTGTCGTTGTAAGGGAAGAGGTCATTACGCGAGAGAATGCAAATCTCAGCGTGTGATGATTGCTACTGAGGATGGTGGGTATGAGTCCGCTAGTGACTATGATGAGGAGACTTTGGCTCTTATTACACGTGAAGAACATTTGGAACATTTACGTGCTGTTTTTATTGCTCTACGTGCTGCACGTTTGTTTGGTAACCTTGGGAAGTGCACCTTTTGCACCAACCGAGTATCTTTTCTTGGCTATGTTGTTACTCCACAGGGAATTGAAGTTGACAAAGCCAAGATTGAAGCTATTGAGAGTTGGCCGCAGCCCAAAACGGTCACAGAAGTGAGGAGTTTTCTTGGCCTCGCTGGATTCTATAGGCGTTTTGTGAGAGATTTCAGCACCATTGCTGCACCTCTTGCATGCGTGTGATGGATAATGCCGACTGGTAGTGTGTGTGCATGCATGCACGATGGAATGTTAGTGGTACAATTATAAAGAGAAGACTATTGTGTGGGTGTGAAATAATAGGTGAGGTCATAATCAATGTAAAGTTGAATTCAAATATTTGAATAAGAGATCCTGATGTTTGAAACCCATGCATGCATGAATATAACAGAGATCTGCGTAGTGTGGTTTGGAAAGGAGCATGTTGTAATGTATACACATTGAACAAGGCCAGACTGATATGAATTTGAGATACCGATGGCAGACATCATTTGGCCACGTCGCATCCGTAAGTGGACACACTATTCTAATTGGAGATGATGAGCGGCTTTCGCATCACATATCTATATCTATACCCCTATATATATATATATAATATTTTATATTTTTTTATATCATGTGCGGGTAACTTTAACTTTGAAAGATGGTCGTTGGATGAGGCGAATCCGATGGTCCAAAGATGGCAAATTTAAGCACTACTGGCCGTTGGATATCATTTAGATTCCACTAAATTTCGCCACATATATAATCTAGAAGACTCCATGGTTGAACTTAAGCATAATGCAGAAACATCAAAACACAAGCACTTCATATTTGTTCTAGAATCTCCCGTATCAGAATTGCCCGAATGTTTTTCTACATGATTTGCCATTATTTGTTTTTACTTTATGTCTTACAACGCACAATTCCAGGAATCTTAAAATCGATTATCTTTCTTATAAAAACTAGATGATTTTGAATGAAATGAACTATAAGAATTAAACGAACATCTACATCATGCATATATGACTCAAAGCTTGCATGCTATAATGTGATATTTATTCATAATTTGGTTACCAAATCTCATGCATGTAATGCACGTGTACCTTACTCTAGTCTAAATGGTGTTTGTGTGTGTGTTGTGTGTGATGAGGTGCAAATTGTCTTTTCTTTTGGGTACACGTTAAGCTTGTTCTTCCGAAATTTCAAGCCGCGCCTTGTTATGCCAAAAATTCAAGCTAGTGTCTCTATCTATCATGCTGCGAAACTCCCGCCTCTTCAACCCGCGCCTTGTTAGCCTGAAATATTTAAGATATATCTTTGTCTTGTTGTGCTTCGACAACTCCTTCCATCTCAACCCGCGCCTTGCTATTCCGAAATTGTAATGCACGCGAAAACTCCCACCTCCTGTGAAATCCCGACACGCGAAATGCCCGTGGTACCCCTGAACCGAAAGAACCGCCTCAAATCGGTGGGGGTACTTTCGTAACTTACCTCACATTTTAGACAAGCGCGTCTCTAAGCCATGGTTCCCCACTGCCATCCCATCCGCCCACCCATTCGTACACCGAGGCCGCGAAAACCCGCGATGAAACCCCACACCCTACTCCGTTTGCCACCCTGCCGGAGCCTCTTCCCCGATGACGTCGTCCACAACAACACCTCGACGTCCCTCATCCACCGTACCGGATGAGGATCCGTCGTCGATATCATTGTCCCACCGGTTTAGCCACCCCATCCTCCACCTCCAAGGAGCTGCCCCGACGTTCCCCTCGTCTTTCGTGCCACCTCCATTCCCACACCGCCGTCTTCATCTGCACCACCGGAAGAGCATCATCATCACCGTTTCCTCGGATGAAGCTGCGGCCTAATCGGCGCCACCAAAGAGGTTGTACACTGATCGCCATATTTTCTTCTTGATTCGATCTCACAGTGCTGCCTACACTCGGTCCCGAGCCGACACGGCGTGGCTCCATCCACGGAGGCATCGCCGGCCACTTCCTCCATGGCGTCGCTCCCTCGGCAGCGACGTCCACATCAGTAGGAGCTGCTGCTCCTTTAGCTCTCGCTCACACTGCTGCTCTGCTCTTGCTCTCGGTACCCTGCCTGGTCTGTGATACGTCTCCATCGTATCTATAATTTTTGATTGTTCCATGCCAATAATCTACAACTTTCATATACTTTTGGCAACTTTTTATACTATTTTTTGGGACTAACATATTGATCCAGTGCCTAGTGCTAGTTCGTGTCTGTTGCATGTTTTTTGTTTCACAGAAACTCAATATCAAACGGAGTCCAAACGGGATAAAAACGGACGGAGATATTTTTTTGAATATTTGTGATTTTAAGGAAGTAAAATCAACGCGAGACGGTGCCCGAGGGGGGCAGGAGATAGGGGGGCGCGCCCCAGGGAGGCAGGCGCGTCCTGCACTCTCCTGGGCCCCCCGTAAGGCAGTTGACGCTCTTCTTTTGGTGCAAGAAAGCTAATTTTATGAGAAAGATCTGGGCGAAAGATTCACCCCAATCGGAGTTATGGATCTCCGGATATTTAAGAAACGGTGAAGGGGTAGAATCTGAGAAGGCAGAAACAGAGAGATAGATCCAATCTCGGAGGGCCTCTCGCCCCTCCCAAGCCATGGGATCCAAGGAGCAGAGGGGAAACCCTTCTCCCATCTAGGGAGGATGTCAAGGAATAAGGAGAAGAAGGGGGGCTCTCTCCCCCTTGCTCCCGGTGGCGCCGGAACACTGCCGGCGGCCATCATCATCACCGTGATCTTCACCAACACCTCCGCCATCTTCACCAACATCTCCATCACCTTCCCCCATCTATATCCAGCGGTCCACTCTCCCGCAACCCGCTGTACCCTCTACTTGAACATGGTGCTTTATGCTTCATATTATTTTCCAATGATGTGTTGCCATCCTACGATGTCGGAGTAGATTTCCGTTGTCCTATCGGTGATTGATGAATTACTATGATTGGTTTGAGTTGCATGTTTTATTATTGGTGCTGTCCTATTGTGCCCTCCGTGTCGCGCAAGCGTGAGGGATTCCTCTTGTAGGGTTTGCAATATGTTTATGATTTGCTTATGGTTGGTGGTGTCAGTGACAGAAGCACAGACCCGAGTAAGTAGATTGTTTGCGTATGGGATAAAGGGGACTTGATGCTTAATGCTATGGTTGGGTTTTACCTTAATGATCTTTAGTAGTTGCGGATGCTTGCTAGAGTTCCAATCATAAGTGCATATGATCCAAGAAGAGAAAGTATGTTAGCTTATGCCTCTCCCTCAAATAGAATTACAATAGTGATTACCGGTCTACTAACATAGTCAATTGCTTACGAGCAATTTCACAACTCCTACCAGCACTTTTCCACACTCGCTATATTTACTTTATTGCATCTTTATCTAAACAGCCCGTAGTTTATATTTACATGCTCTTTATTTTCTTGCAAACCTATCCTATCACACCTACAAAGTACTTCTAGTTTCATACTTGTTCTAGGTAAAGCGAACGTCAAGCATGCGTAGAGTTGTATCGGTGGTTGATAGAACTTGAGGGAATATTTATTCTTCCTTTAGATCATCGTTTGGTTCGACACTCTTACTTATCGAAAACTGTTGCGATCCCCTACACTTCTGGGTTATCAAGACCTTTTTCTGGCGCCGTTGCCGGGGAGTCATAGCGTGGGGTGAATATTCTCATGTGTGCTTGTTTGCTTTATCACTAGGTAATTTTTATTTGCTGTTCTTAGTTGTTCTCTATCTTTAGTTATGGATATGGAACACAAAATACCAACAAAATTAGAGGTACTTGCTACTCATGTAGATGGGATAACTCCTAAAACCCCTGATTCTCATTATGTGGGAGATATTATGTACTACATTGATAATCCTGAGAAAACCCAATTAAACTTTATAATGGGAGACATGTTGGATCAACGTGAATACTTTAGGGATTATCGCTCGACACAAAAAGGGAAACTATTATGGGATCAATTTATTATGTTGCGTTGGTGTGCCTGGAATCTATGCTTGAGATATGATATTACTTGTTGCTCTATGATGGAGGCTCCACACCTCCTCTTTTCATGCAAATTTAACGATAATGAAACCTTAGCTTCTTATGCTAATGGTATATATGATTACTATGATGTGGAACAAATAGAAGAATTTGTTGCTTTTAAGGCTGCCTATGATATTGAAGCTTTGTTTGAAAAGTATGAAGCTTTTGATGATGAAGGTTATAGGCCGGAAAATCTTGATATACTTGGATATTGCTATGAAAATTATGAATACAATTACTATATTAATGCTTTTATGAAGAAAGTCAATGCTGTCCAAGAAGAGACTAATATTTTGCAGGAAGCTATGGAAGAAGAAATTGATGAAACAGTGAGCTCATTTGATGAAAAAGATGATGAGGAGAGCGAAGAACAAAAGGAGGAAGAGCGGATTAGCTACCCGTGCCCACCTTCTAATGAGAGTAACCCTCCAACTCATACATTATTTAATTCCCCTTCGTGCTTACCGAAGGATGATTGCTATGATCCCTTAAATTTGTTTGAAATATCCCTTTTTGATGATGCTTGCTATGCTTGTGGCCAAGATGCCAATATGAATTATGCTTATGGAGATGAACTTGCTATAGTTCCTTATGTTAAACATGAAATTGTAGCTATTCCACCCATGCATGATAGTCCTATTATCTTTTTGAATTCTCCCTACTACACTATATCGGAGAAGTTTGTGCTTATTAAGGATTATATTGATGGGTTTCCTTTTACCGTTGCACATGATAATTTTGATGAATGTGATATGGGTGTGCTTGCTGCTCCTACTTGCAATTATTATGAGAGAGGAACTTTATCTCCACCTCTCTATGTTTCCAATATGACAAATTTGCAAGAAACTGTTTATACTATGCATTGGTATCTACTATGTGTGCATGAATTGTTCTTTTATGACATGCTGATGCATAGGAAGAGAGTTAGACTTCGTTGTTTCATGATATATGTTACTTTGTGCTCACTACTAAATTACAAATCATTGTTAATTAAGATTGGCTTTGATATACCTTGGGATCCGGGTGGATTCATTACTTGAGCACTTGATGCCTAGCTTAATGGCTTTAAAGAAAGTGCTGCCAGGGAGACAACTCAGAAGTTTTAGAGAGTCATTTATTTCTGTTGAGTGATTTTATATAGTTTAAAAACAAAAAATAAAAATAAAGAGGGGAACCTAAAAACTTTTCAAAAAGGAAAGTGAAAGTGAGAAAGACAAGCATTGTTGAAGTGGGAGCTAGCCTTGAACTTTGTTCATGCTCACGGGAACTTTGTGAATCTTGATTACAGAAACTTTTCATCAAAAATAATTATCCCCTTGTACAATTCCATTGTATTATAAAAATAATGTGCTAAGGTTTGCCTTTAGGATGTTTACAAAGCTTGTTGGTTTCTACGGTGGAGGATAGTAACTTCGGCTGTAGTGCGCGATTTTACATTTTTAACTGGAACGTCATTTGGTTCTGATTCCTTTTGCACTGTATTTCTATACAACTTGTTTAGTTTTCCTAATTTTGGTAGAATTTTTGGGGTAGCAGAAGTATGGTGGATGTTCAGATTTCTACATAATGTTCTGTTTTTGATGCATAGTTTGCTTGTTTTGATGAATCTATCAATTTATATTAGTGGATTAAGCCATGGAAAAGTTATGTTACAGTAGACACAATGCAAAAACAAAATATGAATTGGTTTGCAACATTACCTAGAGTGGTGATTTGCTTTATTTTACTAACGGATCTTACCGGGTTTTCTGTTGAAGTTTTGTGTGGATGAAGTGTCTAAACGAGGAGGTCTCGATATGAGGAAAAGGAAGAGAGGCAAGAGCTCAAGCTTGGGGATGCCCAAGGCACCCCAAGTAAATATTCAAGGAGACTCAAGCGTCTAAGATTGGGGATGCCCCGGAAGGCATCCCCACATTCTTCAACAAGTATCGGTATGTTTTCGTATTCGTTTCGTTCATGCATTATGTGCAAGTCTTGGAGCGTCTTTTGCATTTAGTTTTTATTTTTCTTTTATGAACCATGATGGTATGAGATAGTCCTTGGTTGATTTATAGAATGCTCATTGCACTTCACTTATATCTTTTGAGTATGGCTTTATAGAATGCTTCATGTGCTTCGCTTATATCATTTGAAGTTTGGATTGTCTGTTTCTCTTCACTTAGAAAACCGCCATTTGTAGAATGCTCTTTTGCTTCACTTATATTTGTTAGAGCGTGGGCATATCTTTTGTAGAAAGAATTAAACTCTCTTGCTTCACTTATATCTATTTAGAGAGATGACAGGAATTGGTCATTCACATGGTTAGTCGTAAAATCCTACATAAACTTGTGGATCACTGAATATGATATGTTTGATTCCTTGCAATAGTTTTGCAATATAAAGGTGGTGATATTAGAGTTATGCTAGTGGGTGACCATGGATTAGTAGAAACACTTGTGTTGAGGTTTGTGATTCCCGTAGCATGCACGTATGGTGAACCGCTTTGTGATGAAGTTGGAGCACAATTTTATTTATTGATTGTCTTCCTTATGAGTGGCGGTCGGGGACGAGCGATGGCCTTTTCCTACCAATCTATCCCCCTAGGAGCATGCGCGTAGTACTTTGTTTTCAATGGCTTGTAGATTTTTGCAATAAGTATATGAGTTCTTTATGACTAATGTTGAGTCCATGGATTATACGCACTCTCACCCTTCCACCATTGCTAGCCTCTCTTGTGCCGTGCAACTTTCACCAGTACCATACACCCACCATATACCTTCCTCAAAACAGCCACCATACCTACCTATCATGGCATTTCCATAGCCATTCCGAGATATATTGCCATGCAACTTCCATCATCATCATATACATGACTTGAGCATTCATTGTCATATTGCTTTGCATGATCGTAAGATAGCTAGCATGATGTTTTCATGGCTTGTCCATTTTTTAATGTCATTGCTATGCTAGATCATTGCACATCCCAGTTCACCGCCGGAGGCATTCATATAGAGTCATATCTTTGTTCTAGATATTGAGTTGTAAGTAAATAAAAGTGTGATGATCATCATTATTAGAGCATTGCCCCAGTGAGGAAAGGATGATGGAGACTATGATTCCACCACAAGTCGGGATGAGACTCCGGACTTTATGAAAAATAAAAGAGGCCAAAGAAGGCCAAATAAAAAAAGAGGCCAAAGAAGCCCACCAAAAAGAAAGAAAGAAAATAAAAAATGAAAAATAAAAGAAAAAATGAGAGAAAAAGAGAGAAGGGGCAATGTTACTATCCTTTTACCACACTTGTGCTTCAGAGTAGCACCATGTTCTTCATATAGAGAGTCTCTTGAGTTATGACTTTCATATACTAGTGGGAATTTTCAATTAAAAACTTGGCTTGTATATTCCGATGATGGGCTTCCTCAAATGGCCGAGGTCTTCATGAGCAAGCAAGTTGGATGCACACCCACTTAGTTTTCAGTTTGAGCTTTCATACACTTATAGATCTAGTGCATCCGTTGCATGGCAATCCCTACTCGCTCACATTGATATCTATTGATGGGCATCTCCATAGCCCGTTGATACGCCTAGCCGATATGAGACTTTCTCCTTTTTTGTCTTCTCCACATAACCTCCATCATTATATTCTATTCCACCTATAGTGCTATATCCATGGCTTGCGCTCATGTATTGCGTGAGGGTTGAAAAAGCTGAAGTGCGTTAAAAAGTATGAACCAATTGCTCGGCTTGTCATTGGGGTTGTGCATGATGGGGGCATTTTGTGTGACAAAAATGAAGCATGGCCAAACTGTATGATTTTGTAGGGATAAGCTTGCTTTGGCCTTGTTGTTTCGAAAAGACATGATTGCTTTATTGGTACGCTTGAAGGATTATTGTTTTTTATGTCAAATGATAGACTATTGCTTGGAATCACTCGTGTCTTAATATTCATGCCATGATTAGACATATGATCAAGATTATGCTAGGTAGCATTCCACATCAAAAATTATCTTTTTTATCATTTACCTACTCGAGGACGAGCAGGAATTAAGCTTGAGGATGTTGATACGTCTCCGTCGTATCTATAATTTTTGATTTTTCCATGCCAATATTCTACAACTTTCATATACTTTTGGCAACTTTTTATACTATTTTTTGGGACTAACATATTGATCCAGTGCCCAGTGCCAGTTCCTGTCTGTTGCATGTTTTTTGTTTCGCAGAAACCCAATATCAAACGGAGTCCAAACGGGATAAAAACGGATGGAGATTTTTTTTGGAATATTTGTGATTTTTCGGAAGTAAAATCAACGCGAGACGGTGCCCGAGGGGGCCAGGAGATAGGGGGCGTGCCTCAGGGAGGTAGACGCCCCCTAGACTCTCCTGGGCCCCCCGTAAGGCGGTTGATGCTCTTCTTTTGGCGCAAGAAAGCTAATTTTATGATAAAGATCTGGGCGAAAGATTCACCCCAATCGTAGTGACGGATCTCCGGATATTTAAGAAATGATGAAGGGGTAGAATGTGAGAAGGCAGAAACAGAGAGATAGATCCAATCTCGGACGGGCTGTCACCCCTCCCAAGCCATGGGATCCAAGGACCAGAGGGGAAGCCCTTCTCCCATCTAGGGAGGAGGTCAAGTAAGAAGAAGAAGAAGGGGGACTCTCTCCCCCTTGCTCCCGGTGGCGCCGGAACGCTGCCGGGGGCCATCATCATCACCGTGATCTTCACCAACACCTCCGCCATCTTCACCAACATCTCCATCACCTTCCCTCATCTATATCCAGCGGTTCACTCTCCCGCAACCCACTGTACCCTCTACTTGAACATGGTGCTTTATGCTTCATATTATTTTCCAATGATGTGTTGCCATCCTATGATGTCTGCGTAGATTTTCGTTGTCCTATCGGTGATTGATGAATTGCTATGATTGGTTTGAGTTGCATGTTTTATTATTGGTGCTGTCCTATTGTGCCCTCCGTGTCACGCAAGCGTGAGGGGTTCCTGCTGTAGGGTTTGCAATATGTTTATGATTTGCTTATGGTGGGTGGCGTGAATGACAGAAGCACATACCCGAGTAAGTAGGTTGTTTGCGTATGGGATAGAGGGGACTTGATGCTTAATGCTATGGTTGGGTTTTACCTTAATGATCTTTAGTAGTTGCAGATGCTTGCTAGAGTTCCAATCATAAGTGCATATGCCAAGAAGAGAAAGTATGTTAGCTTATGCCTCTCCCTCAAATAGAATTACAATAGTGATTACCGGTCTAGTAACATAGTCAATTGCTTAGGGGAAATTTCACAACTCCTACCACCACTTTTCCACACTCGCTATATTTACTTTATTGCATCTTTATCTAAACAGCCCCTAGTTTATATTTACGTGCTCTTTATTTTCTTGCAAACCTATCCTATCACACCTACAAAGTACTTCTAGTTTCATACTTGTTCTAGGTAAAGCGAACGTCAAGCGTGCGTAGAGTTGTATCGGTGGTCGACAAAACTTGAGGGAATAATTATTCTACCTTTATCTCCTCGTTGGGTTCAACACTCCTACTTATCGAAAACTGTTGCGATTCCCTACACTTGTGGGTTATCAGTCTGCTCTTGCTATTGCTCTTGCTCGCACTGCTGCTCTCGCTCTTGCTCTTGCTTGCGATGCTGCTCCTATTTAGCTACACGTCAGTCGACTGAGTCGACTTTTGGGTCAGTCGATTTTCAGGGGGGGAGGGGGGCTCGCCGGGGTGAAGGAAGAACCAGCCGCAGCGGGGAGGGGGGCTCGCCGAAGAGGTACCCCACTATCTATCTTAGGGTTCAGGATGGGGGCGGTGGTCACCGGCGGTGGCGGGGCGTTGGCGGGGCGGTGGTGTGGGGATCACCAGAGAAAAAGCTCGGCATAGGAGGGCCTAGAGGGATGGCCGGGGCGGCGGCAGACCGGCGGTGGGGAGTGTTTTCGGGGCGGGCGGGGCGGCGCACCGCCGGCCGCGGGCGGCGGGGTGCTGCTGTTTGGTCGGTGGTGGCTAGCGGCTCAGGGGGGTGGAGGTTGAAGATGAACCACAGGCCCTTGATTTCATATCCAACGGCTGCAAAATCGACTGACCAGAGATGAAAAAGTCAGTCGACTGACGTGTAGCCTCACCTTGCTATTGCGTTCAGTTTCGACAGCAAAATTCAGTTTCGACAGTTAAGTTCAGTTTCGGCAATTAAGTTCAGTTTCGATAGTTAAGTTCAGAGATGAGCGGCTGATGTATTTTACATCTAGCACTTTGTGGTTATGTATTTTATGTCATGTATTGGAGATGCTATTAGAATTCCACTCAGGTTAACGTTGTTCATTGTCTCTCTTGTCCTGCTTCAGCCTCGGTGTCGTACAACTCACCGGAGCTGCTCCAACGATGAAAGCCTCCATTACAGCGGAGCAGTACCTCGGGCTCCATCTCCAGACGCCTAAGATATTCTTCCCCTCCTCCGACAGCAAAGTCAGCCGAAGTATCCTCACCGGCCAACCCAATCACGTTGAGATCGACATGGCTTCGCCTAAGAGGTTGTACACTTGTTGCATCTCTTTTTTACTCTACATGTTATATATATTGTCCACTGAGAACTCGTAGTAATGGGAAATACGATTATTTTATCCTACTATATGACAAGCAGTGAGGTACCACGCAACTTAACTATCCGTGATGGACTCTCTTGAACGCCATCATTATTTATCTCTGCATGTTTGAGCTGTGCATTTGTCGACGGGCCTGGGAGTTGAGCTAGTATGGCAGTGGCCTGGGTCCAAAGTAATAGAAGTAGCACAAAAACATTTTTTAGTGTAGAATTTTCCTTGCTCAAGCCTGCCTACTAGAATCGCCAGTGCTTGAAAGGAAAAGTGAATGAAAAACATCGGAATTGGAAAGTTTCCTATGGTACTACTTTTCATGAATTTGGTGCAAAGGAATGGAGCAAAGGAAAACTGTAGGATTTGTTCCTTTAGTGTCTCCTTGAAAGAAAAACCGTAGGAATTCTAATTTCCACTTATCTCCTTTTCATATTCCTATTCATCAAGCACGAGACTAAGAGATAGTAGCATAATAGCATTATAACCGTACATTTTCTTGTGGTTTGACTTAATCTCACCATGCTTTTTTGCATCCTGTGATCTTCCAATTGTTGTGAATCAAACACCCAGATTGGCAGAAATCCTGTGTTTTTAAATTCTCTGTTTTGCATGTGCATTCCTATCCTATTCCTGTCTATTTCCTATCCCTGCATTGTTAGAATCCTCAAATTCAAACAAGCCCTTATTCAATTACTTCTGTTACAGATATGTGTCAAAGAAAACCTTGTGTGGTTTGTCCTGCTCCTGCGGTGTTGTGTTCCACCCCAGCTCAGCTGCTCCAATGACGGAAGGGTGCACCACAGCAGGGATCCGCTCTCCAGACTATCTTTCACCACCTCAGATCTTCTTCCCCGCTGCCGGCAGCCACGACAACTGCATTACCATCATCAACTGAGCAGATGACCTTGAGGACTACACGGGTCCGCAAGAGAGGTTGCACTCTTTCGTGTATGCTTACGTTATGCATTGCTTAATATGATGACATGCTACATTATCGTCGTGTTCACCTATTAGACTCCGAGTCAAGTCCAAACTAATGCTGAAACTTGAGTTTTTAAATGGTTGTGGGGTACATATTGGGGCAGCAATCAGTACTATCTGTCTACTATCTGGTTAATCTCCGGTGTCTACTATGAGTTTCATGTTGGGTGCAAACAAACATTAAAGGATCCATTATCTGTATTTTTTAACTAAAGCTATTATCTGCCTGCTATCATTGGTTTTGGGTCTATCCACAATTTGCTACCATCACTCTGGATTTGTGCATGCACTCCTTACATAATCTCACTATGTTTTATTCCTATGCACGCCAGTTATTGTACACAATGGAACTGATCATGTAGAGCAAAAGAGACGAGCCTTGCGTGGCAATAAAATTTCATGCAGACATTGTTCCATGGTGGGCGCAAAGGCAGCCCCCCTCCACCCATTTCGGGTTGTAATCAAGAGGAAGATAACTGTTCTGTGGGGGATTCAGAAGGAGAAGACCATTCCTATTTACCCGATGAGGTCTTTGGTCTAACTTGGCATGCTGATGTTGATAATATCATGCATATGGTGCCTTGCATTTCTTACTTTATACATTAAAGATGTCATCTGCTTAGTTTAGACATGCTTTGTGTCAATGCCATCTGTTTAGTTTCTTTATCGTATATGTGAATCATGCAATGCCATCTCGTCTAGCCAGGCATCATATATGTGAATTTTGCAATGCCACCCTGGTTAGCCAGTCATCTTATATGTGAATTATATCATGCCATCATTTTTTATTACGTGTTAAATTTGTCAACAATTTTAGTACATTCAATTACTCTTCCTGTGCATCAGCCATTCGGCTCAGTCATGGAAAAATCTGGAGTGGAAACAAGGTCTTGAGAGCAGACAATGCTATCTTACAAAGCGCATGTCTTGCTGGTTACCGATAGCTCCTCAGAGGAGGATTCAGAGACCAATGACCAGTCATATTTCCCCTCGGAGGTGCATGCCCTAACTTGTCAGGGTTATGTTGCTCATATCGTGCGTATGGTATCTTGTATTGCTATGTCATTTGCTTAGTTTAGACATGCTTTGTGTGAATGCCACCTGTTTAGTGTCTAATTACCATATATGTGAATTATGCAATGCCATCTTGTTGCAAGACATTATATATGTGAATTATGCAATATTATCTTGTTGCAAGGCATTATGTATGTGAATTATGCAATGCCATGCTATTTAGGCAAGCGTCATATATTGAATTATATCACGTCGTCGTTTTTTTGTATTTCTCATTGCTTTTGTCGACAATGTTTGTATATTCAACTACTCTTCCTGTGTATCAGCCATTTGAATTGGTGATGGAGAAATCTGGAGTGAAAACAAGGTCTTTAGAGCACATAATGCTACCTATTGAAGCAGATATCTTGCTGGTTACAGATAGCTCTTCAGAGGAGGATTCAGAGGCAGATGACCAGTCCTATTATCCCCCTGAGGTGTATGCTCAAACTTGGCAGGGTTATATTACTCATATAATGCATATGTTCTATTGCAATGCTTAGTTTTTATATCATATACACAATATTGAAAGACATCTCCTTAGTTGACACATCATATATGCGATTGCCCTCTACTCACTTCCTTAGTATATAAATCATATATTTGAATTATGTCATGCCATGATGTTTACATAGACAGCATGTATCTAAATTATGGCATGCCAACCCATTTTCTAAAGACATAATATAGTTATATCATCTCATCCTGTTTACATAGTCATCATATTTTAAATTATGTCATTCTATCCATGAATTATATCATGCCATCATGTTTCCATCGACGGCATGTTTATGATTTATGGCATGCCAACCACTTTAATAGACACATCGTATAGTTATATCATGTCATCCTGTTTACATAGTCATCATATTTTGAAGTATGTCATTCTATCCTGTTTAGTTAGCCATCATACATGTGAAATTGTGTCATGCTATCCTGTTTAATTAGCCATCATATGTGTGAAATTATGCCCTGCTATTCTGTTTGCTTAAACCACATAAATGTGAATTATTTCATGCCCTATTTTCTTCCATACTATCCATTGCACCTGTCTATCTTACAATTTCTGTACATTCAATTAATTTTCTTGTTTATCAGCCATTTCAATTCGAGGGAGTGATGGCAGTATCTGTGGGAGTAAAAACACGGTCTTCAGAAAAGATAGTGCTACCTGTCGACGCAGATAGAACCACGGTTGTACTTGCCTAAGAACCAGCCCCACCACAGATAACCCACACTCATGTAGATTGTACCCCTACCCAGTTGGACAGAGAACCAGCTACACCCCTTCTAACCCCAACCCCAGCAGATAGACACCCAGTTCACATTGACACAACACCGTCTCCACTACAGAGCACCCAAACACGAGCAGTTAGTAAGGCAACTACAGTGCCCAAATCACGAGGACCACCACTCCGAACCCGAAGTCAACGCTTAAAGCAGACGAAGAATTGTTCTCAGGTTAGGTTACGTAGCTATGGTTCATACTACTTTGCTCTTGCATCACTGTATTTACTGATACCAACTAATTTCAAATTTGAAGGATGCAATTGAAACTCCAATGGCGCAACAGGTATGTTTTAAACATGTTTCTTCAATGTGTTTGGCTGTTTGCTATTGTAACTTGCTCCATGTTGATTTCAGTTTCTATTGAATAAACAGTTATGTTCTCATGCCATGCACATTACAAGTGTTGTTATTGTTGTGTAGTTTCCCACACTTATATTCTGTCTCTGCTGCTTTGTCTTAAATAGATATGATTCGAACTGTATCTATCTTGATTTGGCAACATAAACTAGAATGATGTAGACCATACAGTGACCATACTACATAGATATATGTTTGTTTCATCCCGTTATCCTGTCCACCTTACTACTGAACTGCTTTACCAAAATGAGTTTCGCATACTACATTGTAAACCTGAGATGTGTTTGTTTGTTTCTCTTCTAGAACGCAGATAAAATATTGGAGAAGAGTACCCTGTTATGCAATGGTAAAGGAAGTAATGCAGATAAGGTTCAAGATAGTGAGACATCCCTGTTGGTCTCCAATAAAGCTTATAAAAACTATATTAAAGACACTGAGACAACCCCAAAGTCCTGTCTTGATGTAGTGTTCGAGTTACTGGCTACCACTTCTGGCACCAGCTCTTCGAACTCGTTGCTTGAATCAGTTTGGCTTCTTGAGTCTCAACTTCAAGTTGAAAGACATCGATCAGATGTTATGCGACAGTAAGCCGAAGGACTGAGGAAGTCCCTGCAGAATTCAGATGCATACTTTCTGGTGCAACAGCAAGCGCTGGAGGACTTAAGCGCCAAACAAGAGAAAGTTAATAAGATTGCTAAGCATCTTGCCAGCATTATGGGTACCCAGGATATTGTTTCTTGAGCTCTTTTGAAGTGGTTTCAGTTCTGGACTTGTTTTGCTGCGGCGTTTATATGCTGCTGTGTTCCCTATATTTGCAGTGGTGGCGTACTTTGATGCCCAGTGGATGTAATATGTGTAATAGCCATGATAGCCTAGTGTAAGTTGCTTGCTTATTTATTTCCTTATTGTCTTGTTTATTTGTTTTCTTGTAGTCAGTGCAGTTCTTCTTCTGCGGTTTGCTAGTGGCTGCAATAACCTATTTTTTAAAACTAGGCCACAATAACCATGGGCTAATATTTACTGTAGTGACACTCGGCCTCTTACGGGCCGTAGAAACAGTGGGCCTTCTACGGGCCGTATAAACAGTGGGCCTTCTACGGGCCGTAGAAACAGTGGGCCTTCTACGGGCCGTAGAAACAATGGTCCTTCTACAGGCCGTAGAAATGATGGGCCTTCTACGGGCCGTATCATCAATGGGCATTATACGGGACGTATGATTGATTGGCCAAACATGGGCCAAACAGACCGCATTCTGGCCATAAACGAGCTAGAGTTGGAATCGTCCGTTCATGGGCCGACCATAACGGGCCATCGTTAATAGGCCGTATTTGATGACACTATGAAAATGGCCCAACGTATTAACGGACCACAAACGGGCCGACTGTAACCACGGGCTGAATTTGGCCCACAAGCAGAAAATGACAGTAACGGGCCGTAAGTAAACGAATGCTGGAAATGAGCCCAAGAATAAATGGGCTCTGAGAAGGCCGAAAGATAACATGGGCTAGAAACGGCCCAACGGAATAACGGGCCGTTAATGTGTATAAAGTGATACACTGTTCTTTACGGGCCAGTTTCACCACGGGCCGTTAATAGGCCAAGAGTTACATAGGGCCTCATAAAGGCCGAAAGACGTCATGGGCCATACATGGGCCAGAAGTGAAAACAGGCTGGAATCATATTGGATGGCCTAGATGACGCTACTGGGCCTAATTCGAATAGGGCGTAACGGGCCTTGGGTTAGCGGGTTGTAAATGGGCAATATGCGAACAGGTCGTTAACAGGCTTTCCATGGGCCGGCCCGCCACCTTTTGACCAAGTCAAACGGGCCGGCCTTTTCACGGGAACGGGCCTCTGTTGGGTCGTGCCATGTGTCGACGTATCACAGGCGCCTTCTGTCGAATGAGTGGATGACATCTGTCCCAGCGATGAGCCGGCACGTGTTTCCTCCAGCCAATGATGATTTTACACGTGGAAAATCCCCATTGGTCGGGGCTGTTAATGGGTTATCGGATCCAAAATCCGACCCAATAGCTTAACGGCGTTCCGTTTGGGTGGATGTCACGTGTCGGTCACCCTTGATGAAAGCACTTTTGTGACGCGCGATTTATCGTCATGGAAGTGGACACTTTCGTGATGATAATTTTGGTAATGTCATGGAACACTTCTACAACAGCACATGTATGCCTATCTTGATTCTGTCATAAAATTATTATGGATGTACATGCATGACAGAAAATGCGACCTACTGTGACAAACACGTAGCATCAGGAACTGTACTTTTTTGTAGTGTCACCTCCTACACTCATCCTCCCTCCCCAAATATTCCCCATATATATAACAGAAGCACCTTCCATTGTCCCCTGTCATCCTCTCGATGGCGTCCTTCCTAAAATTTCTCTTGACGCAACAATTACATAGGGTGCACGCCCTCCACTATCCCTATCTAGGATTTTAGTCATTTGTATCCGGCAGCTGGATAAGATGCCAGATCGGATGAAGGGCATGGTGACCACAAGGGGTTTGGCTGCATCTCCCCGAGGAGGGCGCCGGGGAACTCTTTGCTCACCAGCCTCCCTCAAGTTCAATGGTTTAGCACCAAGGCCATCGACGTCACCGATGTCGCTGGTGCCGCTCTCCTGGTGGCTCGCTTCCTAGAAGCTAAGGACATTTCCGATATGGATGCGGCAGTGGCAGATGCTCTAGAGTTGGCGACGATGGTGATCGTTACAGAGGCGGTGGCAGCGATGGATCTGGCAGCGGGGGAGGCAGTGGTGGTGGAGGCCAGGTCATGGTTGTAGTAGTGGCGGCCGTTGTTGCTACAACTGCACGTGCTTCACCATCCCATTCGATCAGACTTCGATATAGTGTGTTGGTTTTTAGTTTTTTACCTCCTACTTTCCTTCCTGATTATGCATGCACTCACAACAACCTTATCATGTATATATATAATGTTATGTTCCTTGCCCTGCTCGTAGGAAGAAATAAGATGTCACGGGAGGATATATTTATGGATGGATCCATGTATGGGAGTTCAAGTGATTTCTGTTCTATGTATTTTTTGTTATCGTGTTTGAAAGACAACCATGCATGGACGCCTTTATCTTCTCCGCCCTTCAATTATGAAACAGCCATGCTAAACTAATGTGCAGAAACTGATCCCATTGAACTCACCTTCCTCGCCCTTTCTGTAGGTAAAACCTCCCCTCCTTTTCAGGTCCCCCCTCTCCAATATGGGACACATGTATATCAGCCCCGTGAGTCTTGATCCTTCCCTTCTCTTTGTTCTCTCTCTCTCTCTCTCTCTCTCTCTCTCTCTCTCTCTCTCTCTCTCTCTCTCTCTCTCTCTCTCTCTCTCTCTCTCTCTCTCTCTCTCTCTCTGAACTCCCCGTAAATTTCTTCAATTATATGTGTCACTTCTGTCATGTAGATATGATACATTGAACTGATATTCTCCGGAGAAGTTTTGATTTATCTTACTTTTGCGGCAACTGCTGCATATCTCTGGTCGCAATGTGCAGAGGTTGTAATCTATGTCGGGCAAGGTCTTGTGATGAATATGGTAGAACATCATTGTGGCTGAAAAATAAATCTACATAACCTTTATGGTTTGCTGTCTACTCGATGTGTCTTTTGAAACATTGATACAGTCACTAGTAACAAATTCATTATAGTTCACATACAGTTCACAATTTATAATTTTGCAAAAGAAAAAATTCAACAAGTTCCTGATCCCTATCTATCTAGCATCATAAAAATACTATCTGTTGTCTCTTCTTGATATGTATGATATATTTATATCTTCGCCCATAGATTGAACGATCAATTCTACCACAATTAGTTATTCGTGCAAACCACATGACACATGTGGTAAGGAATCCAAACAATTCCAAAATAATTAGTTATTCATGCAATAGCTGATTTTGTTGAGAAAAACTTTGCTATATATTTCTATTATTGATACATGTCCTCTATGCAGATTCGTTTCTGATTTCTATCGACAAGTTGTTTGATAAAAAATGAAGTAGATAGGCCACCAATCTTGCTTAACTATATAATAGGAGGGTCACATGCAATTGTTTGCCCAAGGATCATGCATACATCCAAAAAGCATGCGATTTGAATAGATTCTACCCTGCGCTAAGTATATTAACACACTATTAGGTATATGTTCATATTCTTCGGTTGCCCATTGATGCACTAAGGTCATCACTCTTTTGAATTAGCTATCCTATATTTATTTACAGTAACATATATGGGTGAAGTTCAAAGTGCCGCAACGCAAAGATTGAAGCATGCAAGCAGGCTTGCCAACACATGGTGTATTTTATTTTCTTATGTATAATGTTAGGACAATAAAATTATTTTTATTGGGATATAGTACTTTGTTGTACATATGCTTATATCCTAAGATCTAGAGTAATATCTCCCCCATGCAACATATTAGGTGTATTAAACTGATTTGTATATATGTACGGAATTTGGTTATCCCATTCAATTTATTTAAATCTTGACATCATGTTTTGTTTTGGATCTGTATATATCTTCGTACAGTAGATCAAGTTTACTTAATCTGATTTCATTGTTTATATATGTATGTTCAAACCTAGCCAGATTTTTTCACATGTATGTGTTGTAAGTGTGCTCGCATGACAAAGTTGTTCTAGTTCGTGAAGTGAATTAATGTCAATCACTACTGGAATCAGCTACTTTGCCATCTGCCAGATCTTTGCCGTCCGCTAGCGGACGGCACAGAAGCTCTTTACCCTCAGCCACCGAAAAGCAGACGGCAAAGAAAGGGCAGACGACAAAGAAGCTCTTTGACATGCGCCATTTCTTTGTCGTCCGCCAGCTGACGGCGAAGAATCTTTGTCGTCCGCCAGCTGACGGCAAAGAGGGAGGTGGCCCCAACCCACCCGCCTGATTAAAAAAAACTTAACGCCCCACCTCTTTGCCATCCGCTAGCGGACGGCAAAGAGCAAAAAAGCGGGCGGCAAAGGGGGCGGACGGCAAAGATTTAACTCATCTAACGGCGACCGCGCCCGACCCCGCCCCTCTCTTTCTGTTTCTCTCCCTCTTCACACGCGCGCCGCCGCCCCCGCCCACTCTCCGCCGCCCCGTCGCCCCACCACCCCGCCGCCCCACCGGCCCCCGCCCTGGTGCCACCGTGGCCCCGTCGCCCCGCCGCCCTGCCGTTCCGGCGCCACCGCGCCCCCCCCCCCCCCGCGCCCCACCGCCCCGGCTCCGCCCCCCCCCCACCCGCGCCCAACCACCGGCGCCCCACCGGCCCCCCGCCCCGTCGCCGCCGTGCCCCGGCCCCACGGCGCCACGGCCCCCGCGCGGCCCACCGCCCCGGCCCCGGCCCCGTCGCCACTTGCCGCCCGGTGCCGCCGCCCCAGGCCGCCCCGCCCCCCTCCTCCACCGGCCACCTCCTCCACCGGCCTTGCCCCAGGTGAGCTCTACATCCTCTTTTTTTCTGTTTTTTTTCTGTTTTTTTAGTTTCAGGTTTATGTTTAGTTTAGATTTAGTTTTAGTTTTAGTTTTAGGTTTAGTTTTAGGTTTAGTTTTAGTTTAGTTTTAGGTTTAGATTTAGTTTTTTCGTTTTTTTCTGTTTTTTTAGTTTTAGGTTTATGTTTAGTTTAGATTTAGTTTTAGTTTTAGTTTTAGATTTAGGTTTAGTTTTAGGTTTAGGTTTAGGTTTAGGAAAGAAGAAGAAAAAAAAAGAGGAGAGGAGGAGAAGAAGAAGAGGAAAAAGGAAAGGAGGAAGAAAAAGAAGAAGAAGAAGGAAAAAAGGAAGAGAAGGAAGAAAAGGAAGAAGAGGAAGAAGAAGAAAAGGAAAAAAAGAGTGGAAAAACCCCGATCCCGACCCCGACACCCCGACCACGAGCCTGACCCGACACCCCGACCCCGAGCCTTACCTGACCTGACACCCCGACCGCGACCTTGACACGGCACCCCGACCCCGGCCCGGCACCCCGACCTGACAACCCGACCCCGAGACCGACCCCGAACCCCGGACAACCCACACCGACCCTGAGCTCTAACCCGGCCGACACTGCGACCGCGGGAACCCCGACCCCGACATTGACACCCCGCCCCGGAGACCCCGACCCCGACCGAGACCCGACCCTGACACCGACCCTCCGAGCCTGACCCGATCGACACCGCCGACCGCGACACGACACGGCACCCCGACCCCGACCCCCAGCACCAGGTACCCGACCTGACACCCCCGACCCCGAGACCGACCCTGACCCCGCACCCGACACCCGACCGACCCCGACACCGACACCCGGACACCACCGAACCCGAACTGACCCCGATCGAACACCCCCAGACCGCGACAACCGACACGGCACCCGACCCCGACCCGGCACCCCGACCTGACACCCCGACCCAGAGACCGACCCCGACCCGACACCGCGACCCCGAGCCTGACCCCGACACCCGACTGCGACACGGACAGGCACCCCCGACCCCGACCCGGCACCCCGACCTGACACCCCCGACCCCGAGACCGACCCTGACCCCGACCACCCCAACCCGACATGACACCCCAACCCCCTACCCCGAAACAGCACCCCGACCCCGACACGGCACCCGACACCGACATGACACCCGAACCCCCGACCCAAAACAACACCCGATCCGACGCATATGCTTTGCTCCGGATCTGACGCATAAATTTTGTGTCGGGGTGATGATGATTATGCATTTATTGATGACACTGATCAAGATTATTAGTAATACTTGATGATGATACACTTAAGTGATATACATCTTATTATTCATGTCGGTACTTTTTTTATGTTGTACTAATTTCGTTTATTCTTTGTCATGGCAGGTGTTGAAAGATGGTGGGTGCTGATCGGGAGCGCGCCGAGGCCCCTTCTTCATCGGCGCGTGTTGCGAGGTCTTCCATTGCACACGCACCTCTCCCCCGACCATTGCTGGATAGTATGTCGACACCACCGGGCCCTTCTTCGTCGACTGCGGTGCCCAGCAGGGGACGAGGTAAGAAGAAGAGAGAAGGTGGAGCACGTGGTCGCGGGAGAGGAGGTAGGGTGACTCTTACGACTCCTTCCTCGCCGCCACCCCCAGCTGTTTCACCCGAGCACGTGACTGCTAGGGTGGACTCGTCCAAGGAGGAGGCTACACGGACTCCGGTCCACGAGCCTCCGGTCCACGGGTCTTCGGCCCACGAGCCTTGGGTCGACGGGCCTTCGGCCCACGAGCCTCCGGTCGACGGGCCTTTGGCCCACGAGAGTTGGGCCCACGAGACCCCGGAGGAGCACACGTCTGGATGGGGTTCCTGGTCGGGTCAGCCTGAGGAGCCGAGTGGCCATGCTGATGATGGCGGGGAGCCGAGTGGCCATGCTGATGATGACGGGGAGCCGACTGATATTGAGGAGCAGGGGGCAACATCTACCAGCGTGGTGCTACATGGCTCCCGTCCGTGCTGGCGACCCGCGAGCAGAGGTGGTTGATTTTCCCTGATGGGGAGAGGTAAGTGCATTCAATCTTTTTGTACCTTCTGCATTCACGTTTCTTCAAATAACTAATGCGTTGGCCTTGTCATGCTGCAGGGGTTGGGACCACCATCAAAGTGTCCGTCGGCCCAACTCCGTCCTTGGAGTTCTGATTCGGCAAAACTTCCCGGGGTTTGTCATGTTGCCTGGTGAGGGTCAGCTTCCAGAGGTTGGATTGAGTTTGGAGCACTACTTGGCTGCCCCGGCCCCGCTGGGTGAGATTATCGACGGTGTCTTGTGCAAGACGAGGGCAGACGTGGTGATCAGAAAGTTCTGGGTAATTTCTCCTTTACACAATTAAAAATCTTGAACTAGCTATTTATTAATTTTACTAATCAATATTGTATCATTTGATTGCAGACATTCTACAGGTGTGAGGAGGGATACGAGGAGGAGGCAGCAGATGTTATCGACAAGGAGTGCAAGCGCCTACTTCAGAACTTACGGCATGAGGTTCGGGTGCAGGCTGTCCGAGACTACTACGCCGGGCGTGGTATCAAGAATCCCAAGCAGGAGTGCCGCGATAAGTTCTTGAGTAAGGAGCAGTAGATGAAGGTAATTCTTAAGGCCTTGTAATTACTTCCTTCATTTAGTAATTCATAGCCGTAGCGCTCAAGTTTCTATTTGCTAACTTAGGCCCCTCCGAGATGGTGTGCAGATCGGATGGATTGTTGGGAGGTGTTGGTCAATGCGTGGTGCTCAAAACAATGGCGGGCCTCCCACAACGAGGCCAAGGACAAACGTGCCCAAATGGAAGGTGTGCCACACCACCAAGGCAGCTCCAACTTATTTCAGTACGGGCGGAACTGGGTATGTGGTTTGCTTCATGATTCATGCAATTCATTCATCATGCTAGCTTTAGCCCTTTAATTACTAATTTACTTTGTTTCTCTCTTTCAGGCACGCTATAATACGGCGAATAAGGTGCCAGAGGTGTACGACCTGTATGGCATGGCCCACACTGGCTCTTACAAGAAAGTCAAGCCATTCTCTGCGTCTGACCTCAATGATCCAAAGAACTTCACCAACATCTCCGCCCACGACAAGCTCGTGCAATATAGAGATCAGGGGAAGGCGAGGAAAGGGGAGGACTTTAACCCGAGCCAGGGTCCCATTGATACAGAGATGCTGATGATATCTGGTGGCAGGAGGTCCCATGGCTCCATAGCCATGGGAGATGGACTTATCCATTGTCCTAGCACTCTCCCGGAGATCAAGGCGCGCCAGTCGAGCTCCGCTCCTGAGATAAGGCCTCGTGAACGGCCAGTCCAACTCGCCTTCAAGGTTAGTTATAAGTACTCAGCTATCTTTCTCCATTACATTGTGTGCGCTTCCATCAATGATTACAAATGGTCATGTGAGTGGTGTTGCAGGCTGCTATACAGAGTGAGAGAGATAGAACGGAGAAACTTCTGGCGGAGGCGGCGGAGAGGCAGCGTGAGTTGGAGGAGAGGACGACAAAGATGTTGGAGGAGGAGAGGGCACGGAATGACATGCAGGCAAGGGCCATGTATGAGCTCCTTGTGGTAAGTTTCTTCTGCAGATTACTTGCTAGTCTTAACATTTGAGTCTCATTACTAACTAGTATGACTCTGTTGTGAAAACCAAATGTGCAGTCTGTGTGCGAGAAGTCCGGCCAGACCGCTTCGCCGATGCCAGTGATTGCTCCTGGGAGCACGGTCAGTTTAATTAGAATGGACATTACTTGCTAGTCTTAACATTTGAGTGTCATAATGCTAACGAGACATTGGAAATGATCTTTGGTGCAGCTTAACTCCAGAAACGCATCGCACGATCCTTCTCCAGCTACCGGCGCGAGCCAGCCCGCTCGTACACCTCCCTGATCACGGTAAGTTTCTCTAGTGTTTTGCTTAACAAATGCATAAAGACCTAGACTTAGCTTTATTTCCTCCAATATGCTTACCATAATGACCTAGAGTTAGCTTCTTTTCCTCCAAAATGACTTAATATGCTTACTGACCTCATAAACCATCCATTCTACCTAAGTTAGCTCTAAAACGATATGTACTTAGGTTACTTATGTCAAAAATTGCATAATTAGCTTAGTTAGCTCATAAACGATCCATTTTACCTAAAGTTAGCTCTAAAATGACTCATTTTACCTTAGTTAGCTTACAAGTGATCCAATTTATCCAAGTTAGCTCTAAAATGACCCATTTTACGTAGATTAGCTCCTAATTGATCGATTTTACCTACGTTAGCTTTAAAATGACCCATTTCACCTAGTTTAGCTCCAAAATGACCCATTTCACCTAGGTTAGCTCCAAAATGACCCATTTCACCTAGATTTGCTCCTAAACGATCCATTTCACCTAAGTTAGCTAAAAATGATCCATTTCACCTAAATTAGCTCAGAAATGATCCATTTCACCTAAGTTAGCTAAAAAACGATCCATTTCACCTTAGTTAGCTCAAAAACGTGGCATTTCACCTTAGTTAGGTCATAAACGACCCATTTCAACTAAGTTAGCTCATAAAAGCTCATAAATGATCCATTTCACCTAAGTTAGCTCAAAAACGATCCATTTCACCTTACTTAGCTCAAAAAGGATGCCCTTCACCTTAGTTAGCTCATAAACGACCCATTTCAACTAAGTTAGCTCATAAATGATCCATTTCAACTAAGTTAGCTCATAAACAACTCATTTCAACTAAGTTAGCTCATAAATGATCCATTTCAACTAAGTTAGCTCATAAACAACCCATTTCAACTTTGTTAGCTCATATATGATCCATTTCACCTAAGTTAGCTCATAAATGACATATACTTCTTGTTCTAGTCTTCTTCTTGTTCAAGTCACCTATTTCTAACTTTCTTATTTACCATTTTGTAGATTTCATTCACTTCATGGAAGCTAGCTTGCTATGATGGAGTGCTTGATTTTCCTTTGATGAAACTTTGCATTGTATCTAGCTTGCTATCATGAACTTGCTTATGTATGAACAATGTGTATGGATGGAACTTGCTTATGTATGAACAATGTGTATGGATGAAACTGATGTGATATGTGATATGTGATATGTGATATGAAACTTATGTGCTGGATACTTGATATGAAACTTATGTGCTGGATATGTGATATATATTTTCTATGAAAATTGTTGGAGCAAAAAATAGAGACAATATGCAGGATCTTTGCCGTCTGCCACCGACGGCAAAGAGATCTTTGCCATCAGCAGCGAACGGCAAAGAGGCCACGTGGCAGGCAACTGTGCTTCCCGAGAGGCTGACCAATTTGGTCAGTTTTCCCACAGTGGCTGACGGCACAGGCTTTGCCATCCGCAGCGGACGGCAAAGGCCTGCCATTAACCACCTAATGGAGTAACAGCGCATTTACTGCCATCCGCCTTCTTTGTCGTCCGCTGCTGATGGCAAAGGCCCCTTTGCCGTCAGCTGCCCGAAGCGGACGACAACGCAGCTCTTAGCCGTCCCCTACTTTGCCATCCCCTTTTGCCGTCTGTGGCTGACGGCAAAGGTCTTTGCCGTCCTCCATCCATGCCTTTGCCGTCCGCCGTGGCAGATGGCAAAGTAGCTGATCCTGTAGTGAATAAAACATACTTCTAATTGTTGGAACTTTTCCATGAGACTTTGCAGGATGAAAGCCTTACTACAATTGTTCCATTGGATTGACAACCTTTCTGTAATTTGCATGATTGAAACAACATAGAGTTATCATTTTGCAAATGTTGTTTGCGTGAGCTCACAAGCATCCCACTTTAGTACTAAAACTCCATTTCCTTCTTATCTATTATTTGTCCTCTAAGAATACACCTCCTGAGTTTACAACTTGGAATACTATTTTCCCGCAGCAACGCGCGGGGTGTTATCTAGTTAATAGAATAGCTTAGATTTCATCACCCTAAAGTAAATTGGATTTTGTAGGACAATTACGATTGCCAGCTAAAATTCTTGGAGGTGTAAGGATTTGGCTTAACTAGGGGATATTGATAGGAGATAACTGATATCACGATAATGACTTGGGGGAAACATGTAGGAATTCTTGTTGGACATGAGATTTGGATTAAATAGGTGAAGTTGAGTAAGTCTACATGGATCGGTGTAAACTGGATTTAGACTGATGACCTCGATCATGATACCATGCTTCTCGGTGGATAATAAGCTAGGGATATTGGGTTGTTATCAGATTTAATTCAAGAATCTATATGCACCTTGGAGTTTACTTGACCGTGCTAATGGAAATTGGTGGACTTACTATAGTAAGGACAGCCCTTTCAAGTACTTGGGGATTATAGGACATTAGAAGATCATGTGGAACACCATAGACATTGGATTTGTTGAATTAATGGATTATGTAGTGATTGGTGGAAGTTAATGGGTTGTTGGTGTTGATTCATAGGAAGGAAACAAGATCTTGGAGTGGCATACGATGTGTTTCCTTAGGATAGAAATGCACTATCTTGGACCTTGGAAGAACAGGCTGAACACTTGGATTGTAGTGTTTAATTCAGGGTTAGCAGCTTGTATGTTCTACACATGGATTTTTGCATAGATAAGAGTTTGGGGATAGTTGACATCTATTCTTTTGTTAGACCTCCCCTCGGGGAGTCATGAGGACATGAATAACATAAGTGATGATTGGAGTTCACCTATATGAGATGATGCTTCCGATGGTATAAAATAATTTGTTTAGAGCACTAGATGGAATAATTGGCATCTCAGAAACTGTGCTCAAGGATAAATGATAAACGTTCACTCGCACCCTAAAATCCTTGAAACCCTTATGTCCAACCAAGCCACAACATGGTCAGGATCATGACCTTGGGCCTAGATTAGGAAGACCTTGGCCAACACTCAACCGTGACTACCACCAATGCCCCAGGCTACTTTATGTACCCCGTGAACAAGGTCTTCATGACAAGTTGGGTGCCATCATTACTTGGTGACCTACTCATCTACCCGAAGATGAAAGAAGAGTCGTTCAACTGGTTAGGGAACATTTGATGACCGCCATGTCAAGGAGGAAGAACTATATCTACCACCGTCGTCAAGTAAACTTTCACGTCAAAGACCATGTGTATCTGCGATCCACTCCTCTCAAAATAACCAACCATTTCCATGTAAAAGGGAAGGTCACACCAAGGTTATCAACCCCCTTCGAGATCGCTACAAGACGAAGAGAAGACAATTACCAAGTGGAGTTGCCACTTGAGTTATCCAAAGTGCACAATGTTTTCCACGCGAGACAACTCCTGAAGTGTTTTCAACTTCTAACTAGCCCGATCTCTACAAGGACATCGATCACTGAGCCACCGACCTCTAGCCCGACCTGACCTATCTGAGGGACCCTCAGCAACCTGGATCAAGCAGAATGTCATACACAAATCCGCACCATCCTGTACTTCAAGGTTCAGTGGAGCACCACATAGAAGGAGAAGCAGTATGAGGACATGAAGACTACCCCACATCTAAGTTTCCTATTCCTTTTCACACCTAGTTTGGGAATCTCGGGGACGAGATTCTTGTAAGGGGGGTAGGTCTATCACATCCTGATTTTCATGCCAGAACAGTTAAGCTAATAAATCATGACAAAATGTGGTTTGACAAAAACTTTTGAGTGTTTTGGACTTTGCTTTGATTGGATTTTGTCTGTTGTTTGCAACTGCTCTAAAAATCAAAGAAGTCCTACAACTCTTATACTCCTCTCCTTGATCCAAAACTTTGCCCAAGATCATGCGACGTTTATAGGACATCATAGTATTTTCTTTCAAAACTAATTTGGCCAAAAAGTATTTTCTAAATTAGGTTTTCCAAAAACCCATGAGTTAAGGCTTGAACTACAAGTACTTAATCTAGGATGTGAAGACTCTTTCAAAAATTATATTTGAATCCTATTAGATATAGGACTCCCTAAAACCACAAAAATATTATTTTAAAAGTTATTTTGTTATTTTATTTAAAGGCTTTTTTGTTAGGCCAGAAATGGTCTTTAATAGGTAAAAATTATTTTAAAGTTTCAAAACTATTTGAGAAAATTTAGGGAAACACAATGGACATATATTTTCCATAAATATGGGTTTCAACTCATGGTCATGTTCAAAAGGTTGGACAAAACCCTCCAAAACTATTTCTGTTCATTTCAAGTATTTCAAATATTTCTATAAGACATGTTTTCAAATAAATCCAGGAAAATTCTATCAAGTTACATATGCATAATGTGATGATCTTGCAAAGTTTCATCTCAATCAAAATCATTTTGGTTCACTAAAGTGCCCCAAAACCCTCTCTGTCCAAAACAAAACTTGAACAACTTTACATTGCCAACTTTTTCCATTTGATCGCAAACATTGTGGACATGCTCAAGTACCCAAATGATGACACTACACCAAGTGGTGCACCAAAGGGAAGAGTTTAGCTTAGCTAGATCTAAGCAAATCCATTTTTGTTGATTTCTAGGGTTTGCCAAAGTTACATTTTGAACTTTGTCCAAATGAGATCAAATCTCTACCACATTTCCAATTGGTCAAGGGAATCACGCCCCATCAAGTGGCACATGAAGGGGACACGTGTAAGTATCTCAAACTTGCATCAAACACCTTCTACCATTTTTTCCAAAATCATCACCCTCCCATTAGTCTCCTTGAGTTCAATTTTTTACCAGAGCTTCTCCTAGTCCTACTCTACCTCCAGTAACAATGGCAAGTTCACCGCTCCTTTATTGGGGGGTGAAACCTCTCCCTCTATCTCTGGCAGCCTCTTTCTCTCTCTCCCTCAACCTCTCTCCTCTCCTATTGGCTCTCTAGAGCATCCAATGCCCCTCCACACTTATTTACTTCTCCCTAGCACTACCAGACATGAGTGGGAACACCCCTTCCCCTTAAACAATGCCATGGCAGCCAAAGGCACACTCTGGAGTGCACTACAGTGCACTCTTGCACTGTAGCGGCCCCCTGCCCGACTCCTCCGGCCACCTTGGCTCTCCCCCACACGCCAGCAGGACCACCTCGACATTCATAACACGCAAACTGGTTGGCCTCCCTCCTCCTTATCTCTCCGGCGAACTCCATCTGCACGTGTCGAGTGCCGCCCATGTCCACCACTCCCTTGGCGTGGTTGGCCCTCCTATGACCTCCCCCCACTTAAGCCTTGAAACTTGCCTATTCCCAATGTGAGCGTGCGGCGTAAACGGTTTGGTTAACCAAATCTTATTGATGAGCAATCTCGTAATAAGTGGGCACGATCTCTGTTTTCACAAGACGGGCCAAGGGGGCTCGACTTCGAAACACAGAACGAGGAGTGTGAAAACAGTTCAAAACATTGAAGGGTCAAGTCTGACGCTTCGCCGGAAAAAGTTGTCTGTAAAGACACTATTCCTATTGTGTATATCCTGCCTTCGCGGCTAAGGGTTGTGATTATGCAAAGCCATATATAGTTCTTTTTTGAGGAAAGATTTCTATATTGTTCAAGGAGAGGAACCCGCCTCGCAATGTCGAAGACAATCTGCATGCCGAGCATGTCGTTATTGAAGACTGGTCCAAGGGCTACTGAGGGAGTCCTGGACTAAGGGGTCCTCGGGCATCCGGTCTATTTGATATGGGCCGGACTAATGGGCCGTCAAGACACAAGGAATAAGACCACCTCTCGTGTCCGGTTGGGACTCCCATATGCGTGAACGGCAAGTTTAGGTGTCCGAATATACTATTCCCTTTCTGTTGAACCGATTTTGTACAACCCTAGTCCCCTCCGGTATCTACATAAACCGGAGGGTTTAGACCAAAGGCAGGATCATAACATTAATAGGCTAGCCAAGCTAGGCTTTAGCCATTACGATCTCGAGGTAGATCAACTCTTGTAACCCTTATACCCATCAAATATAATCAAGAAGGAGTAGGGTTTTACCTCCATTAAGAGGGCTTGAACCTTGGTAAACACTGTGTCCCTTTGATTTTTTTACCATCGATCTGTAGACATACATCTTCGGGCCCCCTACCCGAGATCTGCCGGTTTTGACACCAACACCTGGCTTTCTCAGTCGGTGGCAACGACTTACAAAGACCAAGATTGTACTGGCCCCAAAACCACTCCAAAGTTGGGGGGTCCGGCGCAACCTCATCAGGTGGCGCGTAGGAGTCCTCCTTGTCGCTGCTCTTCGACTGAGTGTGTAACATCCCAAATTTCAATTCGGAATGTTATATATTAGATCATCATTGCATATCATATTTTATTGCATTTTTGCTTGATCCTAGAAATTCTACGCAACTCAAGGACCCACGGAGAGAGTTGGGGATTTTGTTATTTTCATATTTGAGTTTTCTCAAATTTTGGAAAGAGGATCATTTAATTTTAATTATTTTTCTCTTTGAATATTTCTTATATAAAAAAAGAGAGGGGATAAAATGACTTCTCCAAAATAAAGAAATATTGGGGATTAAATATTAAAAACAAATAAGATTTTTATTCGGAGTTTTATCGCTATTTTATTTGAATTAGGAAAAAATGTGTTTTTCAAAATTGCATTAGAGGCCCAAATAAATGTTCACTTTGTCCGCTATATTTTTAGACGACAGGAAAAATTTATTTTGGGAATTTTGGAGGCAGTTTATTATTTCTTTTCTCTATTTTTCTACGCACGGAATTATTAAAAAAAAAAAGTCAAACCGACCTACGGGTCGTGGGCGACCCAGACTCCCGCCGCCCCGGGCCTTATAAGCCGCCCACCCCGGCCCAAGATGCCAAAGCTGCCAGCCCGCCCCGCCGTCGAAACCCTAACCCTAACCCGCTGTCGCCGCCGCCGCTGCCGCCAGCGCCACCGAACGTCGCCGCCGCCGGACGCCGCCATCGCCCGCGCCAGCCACCGCCCCACCGCCCGCGCCACCGCCCACCACTGCCGGACGCCGCCGTCGCCGGAGTTTCCCGCCGCTGCCGCCGTCACGCGTCCCGAGGTAGCTGTCGGTTTTATTCTAAAAATCGTTCGGCTTTATTCGAAACCTAGATGCGTTTTTTAGATCGGTTTTATTTTTCCCCGGTTTAGTTATTTAGCGAACGCCCGTTCATACGTTCATTTTAATGAACGAAGTCAGTCGTTAGCTGCAGACAGCGAATGTTCGTTCGTTAGCCTGTTCATCAATTTTTCTTTTTCCAGGGTTTTTCTGCGATTATTTTCGATCGTGATTTCTGCCCTGATTTTGGTTTTAGTTTATCTTTTCGCTCGTTTATCGGAATCAGGCGATTCAATCGCCTAGATCTTTTTCTCGAAGCCCACTTTCTGTTTAATCAACTTGAACAAGATTATGCTACTGTAAAATTTGACTTAAGTCGAGATTAGTAAATGGATCTTGTTTCTTTCGCAATTTGAGTTCCGTTGCTTCGTTTGATTTGATTCTTTTTGCAAACCGGAGTTCTTAAGTTGAAATTTCTGGTCAGATCTATTATTTGAGTTTTACCCGTGATTCTAGTTGAGTGCTTATTGTATGCTTTGTTTGTTTGCGATAGAGTACCCGGAGTGCAAAGCGTGCTACTACGAGTCTCTAGGTTTCACGGATCATCAGCAAGGCAAGTAACACTTTGATCATACCTCTTTACTACCTAGTTTTATTGCATTAGATCAATCCTCAAACAATTGCATGGTTAGGATCTGATTAACATGTGGGTTTTGGGAAGTAGATGATGAGGTAGAACCTATTACCCTGTTTACTATCGAACCTTTGGGAGTTACTTTTACGTGATGCTTATATTGCTATTCTATGCTTGTAGACATGGTTTGGTTCGAGTGATTCATGACAGATGTGAGAGTTATTAATAATGGTTAACTTAAGGTGGCTACTTTAATACACATCTGGGTGGATTGCTTGAGGCACCCTGGAGTACCCAGTTGTTGCCAGGGCACCTGGAGAATCCAGTTTTGTCCAAGGATATCCCGGAGTACCCGTGTGATCATCCTACGGTCTGCCACTCAGGCTCAAAGGCTTCATAAGATCATTCATGCTACAAAATTCCGTGTGCAGCCACAAACTATTATGGGCTCCAGCATAGTTAAGTTAGTTGCAAGACCTCTTTCAGTGGTGGGCTAGCAGATGTAGGGGAAAGTAGGTGTAACTGTCCACCCAGTGTAAAGAGTTATTGTTTCAGAAAGACAGTGTCTCATTTCTCCGACCATGGATGTATTCGAGTCTTGTGGGGAAAAGTTCGCAAACCTCTGCAGAGTGTACAAACTAATCGTCGTTAGCCGTGTCCCCGGTTATGGACGTTTTGAGTATCTACATCTTGGATTATCATGTTGATCTCATCACTCTAAATATAATTTGAATGGGTTAATGATGATGCTTTATTGGGATTGAGTTGGAGGAACCTTCTCAATGTTTAACAGCCACCATGATAGTTAAATAAAATTTATTCCTTTGTTGTAGGGAAAAATTGGCTTCATGCAAAACTGTTAACCATAGAGCTTTCCACCAGCCATATGTGCATGTAGTGATAGCATTTATTTTTTTCATTACTCTATGTGTTACTTTGCCAGCATATTCCATGTGCTGACCCAATCCGGGCTGCAACGTTCATGTTGCAGACTTTTCAGACGACGAGTAAGGTGCCATAGGTCGTTGTCTTTCACTTAGTGATGTTGATGGAGTTGATGGACTCACTTTATCTTCCAAGCCTTCCGTTGTTATCGTTTTAGTTGGCCTTAAGCCATATTATTGTAATAAGTTCTCTTTTGAGACATTCAATGTAATAAGTGTGTGATTGCTACTCTATTATAAATTCTCAAGTATTGTGTGTGTCAGCATTACCGATCCAGGGATGACACTGATGCAAAGAGATTAGACTATTTCAGGTATGTTCGCTACAAGATGGTATCAGAGCACATGTTGATTGTAGGACATGACCACTAAGCCAAATCCCTAGATCACTACTCTCTTCTCATTTCTGACTCCTCTCCCTTTTCTACTCTGTAGGATGGCGGATGCAAGGAACAAGTTCACACAACTGGATGAAGATACACCTTTTGGACAACACTTGAAGGAAGTTACTAGGTACCTGAACATCGGAATACCAAGTTTCACTGGGACCTACATCGCCACTTTACCCGAAGAGGAGCGTTGGATGATTCGAGTTCAAGTTCCAGGAAGGACGTTCATGCCAGTCACTGAGCCCATAGAGTTTTCCTTTGATGCACCTACCTGGAGTCTAGGAAAGAGCATGGCAGCCCACATCACCATGGGACGCATTGGAGAAGTTTACCACAAGGATCTCGAGGATACTATCTACCAGATTTGTGGGTGCCGAGATGAGCAATGGGAGATGATCAGCACCAGGAAGGATAAATCCATTGCAGCTTTAATCCAGGAGTTAAACCAGCATATTCGTCGCCAGGAGAACCAGATGTGCGCAGGCATGATAGATCTGAAGAAGGCAATGACCAGAATCACGGAGCTGGAGGAAGAACTCAAGTCACGTGATGGATATGAGGAGTAAATGACGATACTCGTGGAGAAGAATGACGATCTGACGAGGAAGCTAGGAATATTCATGGGAGACCCCGTGCCAGGAGGAGAAGACGAAGATTCCACTCGTCCGGAGAACTACATCATCATCGACGACACCGACTCAGACCCCGATGCTAGCGATGATGACTATGTTTATGAAGCTGGAGCAGATATCATGGAGTCTTCCATCGATCAAGTTTTCTAGTCGACCACCATAACAGTAGTAGTATTCCCCCATGTATATAGTATAGTCCGAGCACTTTTGTAATGGTAGTTAGATTGATGTATGCCCTTGTTTGAATTGATTGAAGTGATATGGTTGTTTTTGTCTCATGTGCATATGGGTAGTGTGTTCCCTCTAGATCTCATTCTATTCTGTTTTGTCATCTTCTCTAAACACATTAGATGCCTTCGAGACGCGACAATGGATTTGCTTTCCCGCCGGAGCTCACTCAGTTGATCCAGCAGTAGGATGCCTTAATGCAGATACTAGTCCAGAATCAGAACCAGGGGAACAACAACAACCCACGATCACCACCACCTGTTGATCACTTAGCCCGGTTTCTCTAGTAGCACCGAGCCGATAGTTCTAGATGATTGGTCCCGTAAGATTGGAAGGGAGTTGACCACTACAGGATGCACAAATGCGGAGAGAGTGTGTTTTGCCGCACATCAGCTTGATGGACCCATAGCATCATGGTGGGAGAATTTCACAACCACTTACCCCATCAACACTATCATGTGGGACCAGTTTCAGCAGGCTTTTTGCACTGCCCATGTTTCAGCAGGAGCTATGGCCATGAAGAAGCGTGAGTTTCACAACTTGCGCCAAGGAGGACACACAGTGGGCCAGTATATCGATGATTTTACCAAGTTAGCACGTTATGCCCCGGATGACGTTGCTACGGATGCATCTAAGCAGGAGAAGTTTCTGGAAGGACTGAATGATGAGCTGAGTATGCAGTTGATGGTGGAAACCTTCAACAACTGCCAGGAGTTGGTAGATAGAGCTCTTATGATTGAAGGGCACCAGCAGCAGATTGATAACCGCAAGAGGAAGTATGGACAAGGGAAGTACAATTCAGGAGCTCAGTAGAGGCCCTGTTTTACCCCGAACTCGGGAGGACACCTTCACCATAACCATGGAGGCCATAATTCCAATGGAGGGAGTTCTCACAACCACAGTGGCCCCAAGAAGGGGAATGGTAATGGAGGAAGCAGCGGCCAGTACCGTACCAACCCAACAACGCCCGCCAAGAAGGATCTAAGTCACATTACTTGTTTGAAGTGCGGGAAGAATGGACATTACGCCACGGAGTGTTCTGAAGCAAAGAATGGAAATGGCAATGGAAGCTATGGTAAGAAACCTAACCCTTTCAACAGGGGACAAGTGAACCACGTTAGCGTGGAGGAGGTTGAAGCCCAGCCAGATGCAGTAATAGGTAAGTTTTTGGTTAAGTCATTTACTGCAATCATTCTTTTCGATACTGGTGCATCGCATTCATACATATCAAGGGGATTTGTGGATAAATATAAGTTGTTAGAACACCTACGTTTGGAAGCTCGCCAGGAGCGGAGCATATGGCAAGCAAAGGATGTTTTCAGAAGCCATTGACCATAGGTAGGCATGTTTTTCCCTCAGACCTGATAATTTTGGAGTCGCAAGGTTTGGATGTGATTTTGGGTATGGATTGGCTATCGATGTATGGAGGGAACATCAATTGCGCCAGTAAGTCGATTATGCTCACCACCCCAGAAGGAAGAAGGATCAAGTATGTATCTCGGCATGTGCTGAAGAGAACTCAAGTGAATTCCTTATTAGGAGTTGTACAGGAGGAAGTACTAGTGGTGAAGGATTTCCCTGATGTATTTCCAAAAGAGTTGTCAGGCATGCCACCGGATAGAGACATCGAATTTTTGATTGAGCTTTTGCCAGGCACAGGGCCAATATCTAAGAGACCGTATAGGATGCCCGCAAAGGATTTGGAGGAAATTAAGAAGCAGATTAAGGAGTTACTGGATAAAGGCTATATCCGCCCAAGTTCGTCACCTTGGGGATCACCAGTGCTTCTAGTGGAGAAGAAGGATGGATCGTTGAGGATGGTTGTTGATTACCGTGGATTGAATGAAGTAACGATCAAGAACAAGTACCCACTGCCGATGATCAATGATTTGTTTGACTAGTTGCAAGGAGCTAAAGCATTTTCCAAGATCGATCTGCGATCAGCATACCACCAGCTGAATATTCGAGAGCAGGATATACCTAATAGAGATTTTACCACAAGGTACGAGCTATACGAGTATACCGTTATGTCATTTGGACTAACTAATGCACTGGCCTATTTCATGAATATGATGAACAAGGTGTTTATGGAGTTTTTGGATAAGTTCGTCGTGGTATTCATTGATGACATATTGGTCTACTCAAAGAATGAAGAGGAGCATAAGGAGAATTTGCGTTTGGTACTTGGGAAACTCACAGAACATAAGCTATATGCCAAGTTCAGCAAGTGTGAGTTTTCGTTGAAGGAAGTCGGATTCCTTAGACATGTTATATCCGGAGAAGGAATAGCAGTAGACCCCACCAAGGTTATTACTGTGACAAATTGGGAAGCACTCACGTCAGTTGGAGAGATCCTGAGTTTTCTGGGACTCGCAGGATACTGCCGGAGGTTCATTGAGAATTTCTCGAAGATTGCAAAGCCCATGACGGAGTTGTTGAAGAAGGACACCAAGTTCAAATGGACTGAGGAATGTGAGGCTAGTTTTCAGGAGTTGAAGAAATGTTTGGTTACAGCCCCAGTGTTGATTCTTCCAGATCAACGCAAGGATTATCAAGTGTATTGCGACGCTTCTCGTCGAGGACTTGGAGCAGTGCTTATGCAGGAGGGAAGAGTTGTTTCATATGCCTCACGACAGCTTAAACCCCATGAGTTGAATTATGCTACACACAATTTGGAGTTAGCAGCCGTAGTGCATGCGTTGAAGACATGAAGACATTTTCTCATCGGAAACTACTGTGAGGTGTACATGGATCACAAGAGTTTGAAGTATATCTTCACACAGAAGGAGTTGAATGTCATGCAGAGGAGATGGTTGGAACTCATCAAGGATTATGATATGAGGTTGCATTATCATCCCGGGAAGGCTAACGTAGTAGCCTATGGGTTGAGCCGCAAAAGTCATGTCAATACACTCATGACCGGAGGGTTACCCAAGGAGTTAGCAGAGGATCTTCGCGAGCTAAGTTTGGAGATAGTTCCAAGAGGCTATGTAGCAGCATCAGAAATTCAGTCTACCTTGATGGAAAAGATCAGAGAAGCTCAGAAGACAGACAAGGAGATTGTTGATATAAAGGAAAGGATGACCAAATGAAAGGCCAAAGGATTCCGTGAGGATGAGCATGATAACTTATGGTTTGAGAACCGCGTATATGTGCCTTATGATCCGGAGATCAGGAAGTTGATTCTGCAAGAGGCCCATGATTCGCTGTATTCGATTCACCCAGGAAATACCAAGATGTATCTGGATTTGAAGGACAGTCTCTGGTGGACTGGAATGAAGAAGGATATTGTGGAGTATGTAGCAGTTTGTGATATATGTCAAAGAGTGAAGGCTACGACTCTATATGGGTTGTAGTCGATCGATTGACGAAAGTAGCTCATTTCATCCCAGTGAAGACCACTTACACCAGTGCTAAGTTGGCAACGATATACATGACCAAAATCGTATATCTGCATGGAGTTCCGAGGACCATTATATCCGATAGAGGAACCCAGTTTACCTCAAAATTCTGGAATCAGTTGCATGAAACTTTGGGTACTAGGCTAGAGTTCAGTACAACCTTTCATCCACAGACAGATGGATAGATCGAGAGAGTCAATCAAATTCTGGAGGACATGTTGAGAGCTTGTGCGCTAGATTATGGATCTAGTTGGGACGACAATTTTCCATATGCAGAGTTCTCAAACAACAATAGTTATCAAGCCAGTTTGAAGATGGCCCCTTTCGAAGCTTTGTACGGAAGGAGGTGCAGGACACCGTTGTGTGGGATGAAGTTGGAGACCGTCAGTTGTTTGGACCAGATTTGATTAAAGAGTCTGAAGAGAAGGTTAAGCTGATTCACGATAGACTCGAGGTTGCCCAGTCCAGGCAGAAGAGCTATGCGGATTCTAAGCGCAAGGAGACAGTCTACGAAGTCGGAGACAGAGTATATCTTCGTGTGTCCCCACTTCGAGGAGTTAAGCATTCCGGAGTTAAGGGAAAGTTAGCACCACGATTTGTGGGACCATACAAAGTTTTGGAACGTATGGGAGAAGTTGCTTACAAGTTGGAATTGCCCGAAGGATTGTCAGGATTTCATGATGTGTTCCACGTTTCCCAGATGAAGAAGTGCCACGCAGAGATGGCTGATATTCCTTTGAGAGATACAATGCCGCTTGAAGCGATTCAGTTGGATAGCGATTTGACCTACGAGGAGAAACCGGTCAAGATTCTCGAGTTTGCCAGCTGAGTCACACACAGCAAGGTTATCAAGTTCTGCAAAGTTCAGTGGAGCCACCATACCGAGGATGAAGCCACCTAGGAATGAGAGGAAGACCTACGGAAGGACCACACGCACCTATTTTCTAGCCAACCCGAATCTCGAGGGCGAGATTCATCTTAAGGGGGGTAGGTTTGTAACATCTCATTTTCAATTTGGAATGTTATACATTAGATCATCATTGCATATCATATTTTATTGCATTTTGGCTTGATCCTAGAAATTCTACGCAACTCAAGGACCCACGGAGAGAGTTGGGGATTTCATTATTTTCATATTTGAGTTTTCTCTAATTTTGAAAAGATGATCATTTGATTTTAATTTTCTCTTTGAATATTTCTTATATAAAAATAAAAGAGAGGGGATAAAATGACTTCTCCAAGATAAAGAAATATTGGGGGTTAAATATTAAAATCAAATAAGATTTTCATTCGGAGTTTTATCGCTATTTTATTTGAATTAGGAAAAAATGTGTTTTTCAAAATTGCATTAGTGGCCCAAATAAATGTTCACTTTGTCTGCTATATTTTTTGAGGACGGGGAAAATTTATTTCAGGAATTTTGGAGTTGGTTTAGTATTTCTTTTCTTCGGTATTCTACGCGTGGAATTATTTAAAAAAAAGTCAAACCGACCTACGGGCCCTGGGCGACCCGGACTCCCGCTGCCCCGGGCCTTATAAGCCACCCACCCCGGCCCGAGACGCCAAAGCCACCAGCCCGCCCCGCCGCTGAAACCCTAGCCTAACCCGCCGCCGCCAGACGCCGCCGCCGCCCGCGCCAATCACCGCCCCGCTACTCGCGGCACCGCACACAGTCGCCGGACGCTGCCGCTGCCGCCGTCATGCGTCCCGAGGTAGCCGTCGGTTTTATTCTAAAAATCGTTCGGTTTTATTCGAAACCTAGATGCGTTTTTTAGATCGGTTTTATTTTTTTCCCGGTTTAGTTATTTAGCGAATGCCCATTCGTACGTTCGTTTTAACGAACGAAGTTCACCCGTTAGCCGCAGATAGCGAACGTTCGTTCGTTTGCCTGTTTGTCAGTTTTTCTTTTTCCAGAATTTTCCCGCGATTATTTTCGGTCGTGATTTCTGCCCTGATTTTCGTTTTAGTTTATCTTTTCAGTCGTTTATCATAATTAGGCGATTCAAGCGCCCAGATCTTTGTCTCGAAGCACTCTTTCTGTTTAATCAACTTGAACAAATTTTGCTACTGTAAACTTTGACTTAAGTCTAGATTAGTAAACGAATCGTGTTTCTTTCGCAGTTTGAGTTTCGTTGCTTCGTTTGATTTGATTCTTTTTGCAAACCAGAGTTCTTAAGTTGAACTTTCTGGTCAGATCTCTTATTTGAGATTTACCCGTGCTTCTAGTTGAGTGCTTATTGTATGCTTTGTTTGTTTGCGACAGAGTACCCGGAGTGCAAAGCGTGCTACTACGAGTCTCTAGGTTTCACAGATCATCAGCAAGACAAGTAACACTTTGATCATACCTCTTTACTACCCAGTTTTATTGCATTAGATCAATCGTCAAACAATTGCATGGTTAGGATCTGATTAACATGTGGGTTTTGGGAAGTAGATGATGAGATAGAACATATTACCCTGTTTACTATCAAACCTTTGGGAGTTACTTTTACGTGATGCTTATATTGCTATGCTATGCTTGTAGACATGGTTTGGTTCGAGTGATTCATGACAGATGTGAGAGTTATTATTAATGGTTAACTTAATGAGGCTACTTTAATACACATCTGGGTGGATTGCTTGAGGCACCCTGGAGTACCCAGTGGTTGTCAGGGCACCTGGAGAATCCAGTGTTGTCCAAGGATATCCCGGAGTACCCGAACGTGTGATCATCCTACGGTCCACCACCCAGGCTCAAAGGGATCATAAGATTATTCATGCTAGAAACTTTTGTGTGCAGCCACAAGCTATTATGGGCTCTAACATAGTTGAGTAAGTTGCAAGACCTCTTTCAGTGGTGGGCTAGCAGATGTAGGGGAAAGTAGGTGTAACTGTCCACCCAGAGTAAAGAGTTATTGTTTCAGAAAGATTGTGTCTCATTTCTCCGACCATGGATGTATTCGAGTCTTGCGGGGAAAAGTGCGCAAACCTCTTTAGAGTGTACAAACTAATCATGGTTAGTCGTGTCCTCAGTTATGGATGTTTTGAGTATCTAGTTCTTGGATTATCATGTTGATCTCATCACCCTAAATATAATTTGATTGGGTTAATGATGGTGCTTAATTGGGATTGAGTTGGAGGAACCTTCGCAATGTTTAACAACCACCATGATAGTTAAATAAAATTTATTCCTTTGTTGTAGGGAAAAATTGGCTTTATGCAAAACTGTTAACCATAGAGCTTTCCACCAGCCATATGTGCATGTAGTGATAGCATCTATTTTGTTCATTACTCTATGTGTTACTTGCTAGCATATTCCATGTGCTGACCCGTTCCGGGCTGCAACGTTCATGTTGCAGACTTTTCAGACGACAAGTAAGGTGCCATAGGTCGTTGTCTTTCACTCAGTGATGCCGATGGAGTTGATGGACTCACTTTATCTTCCAAGCCTTCGGCTATTATCGTTTTAGTTGGCCTTGAGCCATATTATTGTAATAAGTTCTCTTTTGAGACATTCGATGTAATTAGTGTGTGATTGCTACTCTGTTATAAATCCTCAAGTACTGTGCATGTCAGCATTACCGATCCAGGGATGACACTGATGCACAGAGATCAGACTGTTTGAGGTCTGGTTGCTACAAAGTGTCCTCGGGGGCGGCCCCTCCTTGTCGCGCGTGGGCAGATTGGCAGCGCCATGGCAAAGATTTGAGAGAGAGAGAGAGAGAGAAAGAGAGAGAGAGGAGGATGTATATGAGAATGCAGGCGGGACGACGTGAGCAAGGTAGTATTTATTGGCGGCCGAAATCTAGATCGACGGGAACAGTACACATGCCAGTCACCAGAATTTACGAGTACTGTAGTTTGAACTACACATGATTCCCGCAACAAAAGTCGTGTGTGAACTTAGTAGCTGTTGGTTTCCAATACAGAACCATGTCTAGTTAATAACCCGTGCCACTCACCTTCGAAACCTCGAGGCGCAAAATAGAGTGTCAATCGCGTGGGGCCTTGCTGTCTTGCCAGATCTTTACATTTTATTTTTTGAACACCAGATATTTACATCGTCAGATCATTTTTTTTGGAATTTAAGTGCCATGGAACGCCATGCATGTGTCCAAGCTGTGACACCAATATGTTTGAAAATTCCTTAAAATTTACTGCACATGGAATTAACTCGCACACAAGTATACAATTTATTTTTCAAACCCTTATGGTTAGCTGTTGCATGTAGATGTAGTTCAAATTTGGATTACGGTCATTAAATGGCTAGAAAATCACTTAAATTTCTTAAAAATGTTAAATGACCCCTGAAATTTTCCAAGTTTTGACATGACAGTTGTATTAGTGCACCTTAAATGTAGAATCTTTTTTGAAGCCCATAAGAGGAAGCTATTGTCGATTCGACATCAAAATGCATTGTTCACTCTTGAAACCACAAGCCTTCTAGTGAGTTGCTCTGTTTGTGAGGGGTGTGTGTCCAAACTTTCATCAAATAGGCCAATTTTTTACCACATCATCTTGGTGGCATGACATTATGTCAAGCAAGGTTTCATGTGTTTTTGATCATTTTTTAACTTTTTTGGAATTAAAATGGCATGGCACTCCATGTATGTGTCCAGGCCATGACACCAATATTTTTGAAATTACTTCCAATTTACTGCACATGGAATTAACTCACACACGAGTACACAAAAATATGATTTTTCAAACCATTATGGTTAGCCATTGCATGTAGACGTAGTTCAAATTTAAATTACGGTCTTTAAATGTCTAGGAAATCACTTAAATGTATTTAAAAGGTCAAATGACCCCTAGAATTTTCCAGATTTTCACATGACAGTTATATTAGTGTGCTTTAAGTGTAGAAAAAAATTGAAGGCCATAAGAGGAAACTATCTTCCATTCATCATTAAACATGCATTGTTACCTCTCGGAACATGAGCCTTTTAGTGAATTGCTCCGGTTTGTGAGGGGTGTGTGTCCAAACTTTCGTCAAACATGCCAATTTTTTTACCACAACATCTTGGTGGCGTGACATTACATCAAGCAAGGTTTCATGTGTTTTTGATATTTTTTTTATTTTTTTGGAATTTAAATGCCATGGCACTCCACGCATGTGTCCAGGCCGTGACACCAATATGTTTGAAAATTCATTTTGATTTACTACACCTGGAATTAACTCACACACAAGTACACAAATATGATTTTTCGAACCGTTATGGTTAGCCGTTGCATGTAGATGTAGTTCAAATTTGAATTACGATCATTAAATGGTTAGAAAATCACTTAAATGTCTTTGAAAGGTCAAATAACCCCTAGAATTTTCCAAATTTTCAAATGACAGTTGTATTGTGCATGTTAAATGTAGAAAAAATTTGAAGGCCATAAGAGGAAGCTATCTCCCGTTCGTCATCAAACATGCATTGTTCCCTCTCAGAACCACGAGCCTTCTAGTGAGTTGCTCCGTTTTGTGAGGGGTGTGTGTCCAAAGTTTCGTCAAACATGCCAAAAAATTTACCACATCATCTTGGTGGCATGACATTACATCAAGCAAGGTTTCATGCGTTTCGGATCTTTTTAAAAATAAATTGGAATTTAAGTGCCATAGCACTCCATGCATGTGTCCAGGCCGTGATACCAATATGTTTGAAAATTCTTTGTAATTTACTGCACATGGAATTAACTCGCACACTAGTACACAAGTATGATTTTTTGAAATGCTATGGTTAGCCATTGCATGTAGATGTAGTTCAAATTTTTATTATGGTCATTAAATGTCTAGAAAATCACTTAAATGTCTTTAAAAGGTCAAATGACCCCTAGAATTTTCCAAATTTTCAAATGATTGTTGTATTAGTGCATGTTAAATGTAGAAAAAAATTGAAGGCCGTAAGAGGAAGCTATAGCCCGTTCGTCATCAAACATGCATTGTTCACTCTCGGAACCACGAGCCTTCTAGTGGGTTTCTCCGGTTTGTGAAGGGTGTGTGTCCAAACTTTCGTCAAACATGCCAAATTTTCTACCACATCATCTTGGTGGCATGACATTACATCAATCAAGGTTTCATATGTTTCTGATTTTTTTAAAAAAATTTGGAATTTAAATGCCATGGCACTCCATGCATGTGTCCAGGTCGTGAGACCAATATTTTGAAAATCCCTTCCAATTTACTGCACATGGAATTAACTCACAGACAAGTACACAAATATGATTTTTCAAACCCTTATGGTTAGCTGTTGCATGTAGATGTAGTTCAAATTTGAACTACGGTCATTAAATGGCTAGAAAATTAGTTACATGTCTTTAAAAGGTCAAATGACCGCTGAAATTTTCCAGTTTTTCAAATGACAGTTGTATTAGTGCACGTTAGCTGTAGAAATTGTTTGAAGGGCGTAAGAGGAAGCTATCGCCCTTTCGTCATCAAACATGCATTATTCCCCCTCAGAACCACGAGCCTTCAAGTGAGTTGCTCCGGTTTGTGGGGGTGTGTGTCCAAACTTTCCTCAAACATGCCAAAATTTTCACCACATCATCTTGGTGGCATGACATTACATCAAGCAAGGTTTCATGTGTTTTGATCTTTTTTACTTTTTTGGAATTTAAATGGCATGACACTCCATGCTTTGTGTCATAGCTGTGAGACCAATATGTTTGAAAATTCCTTCCAATTTACTGCACATGGAATTAACTCGTACACAAGTACACAAATATGACTTTTCAAACCGTTATGGTTAGCTATTGCATGTACATGTAGTTCAAATTTGAATTACGGTCATTAAATGGCTAGAAAATCAATTAAATATCTTAAAAGGTCAAATGACCACTGAAATTTTCCAAATTTAGACATGACAGTTGTATTAGTACTACAAATTTTCTCATACATTTCTAACACCATCCGTTGCCACTTTATTCCAAGTTGGTCATTCGTAGCTAATAAAAAATATCAACAACATCACTCACAGTTTTTCATAGGAACTGTTTGCAATGAAAATTCGTTGGTCTATTTAAGTCTTCCTCCTTAAGTTTCTCCGGCTTGTCTACTCCAGTGCCGGCAACCCCCGAATCTACGAATCACGATCCCCATTCTCGCAACCCCTTCTTGCAAAGATCGTGGAAACACTTCGTGAGGGACCGTGCGGTGGTTGCGTCCTCTCCGAGTGCCGCCGCCTGCACCGAGAGCGCGGCCGCCTATGCCGAGAGTGCCGCCGCATCTGCATTGAGCGCTGCCGCTTCCACCGAGAGGGCATCTGCGGTAGCCGACAAGGCAGCTGTAGCAGTTGCTGCGATGGCAGCTGCAAACACCGAGAATGCTCGAGCTATCGTCCATGCCGCCGATGTCTCCTTGGCCTGGGTCAAGGCCATCCATGCCAAGATCTAGGAAGCACACGCCAAGATATTCCAGTCCACCTCGGAATACAGCATGCAATCCATGTCCGAAAAGGCGGCGGTGGCCATGGAGCACCTTCTTCCTCATGAGATCATCGAGCAAGAGCTGGAGATGCAGGAGGAGGCGGAGATCGAGGAGCGCCGGGAGGAGGAGTTGCGCGTGGCCGAGATCGAGGTAGAGAAGAATATGTTCGTCGAGGAATCGGTGGTGGAGTACCAATGCAAGCTCTCACGCAGCCACTACTACGGGTACTACAACCTTGAGGGCGGCACGAGGATGAGGATGAGAACGAGGACGAGGACGTTGTCGACTTCAGCAGGGGGATGCAGAGTCCACGAACAGCGGCATGTCGCCAGGATAAGTCATCGACATCTCATCTCACACCGGCGATGCATAGGCCGGCGGGGCGGCGGCTTTGTTAAAAGTATGCGTACTTAGGGTTTGTTTTTAATGCTGGTATTTTGGTAGAGCAATGTTTAGGTCAACTAACTCTGTTTAATTATTAAAATTGCTTGATTCAGTAAGTGTGGTATGTGTGATGTACGCTCTTTTCTGTGCCCAAATTAGCAAGCGATGTTAAATTATGCAATGACGTGGATGAGGAGAGTACCCAGGGAATTTCCACCAAAATTTGAATTATCAAACTCATCCCATGCACGTAAATCACAAGAATCATTTGTGATGCACCCAATCGCTCAAAGTGAATGGTGTGTGGCGGCACTGCGTGCAAAGTTTCCCTCCACATTTCGACATTTTTGGTCTACCGCCGAAATACCTACCCCCCTTCCCCACCCCCTTTTCTCCCTGACCACAAGTCACATTTCCCCTATTGCCAACTTCCTTCCTTCCAAAGCTATAGCCGCTTCCTCGCTTGCTTCCTCGCCCTCACCATATCGCATCCTACCGTCTGGGTTGCCATGGTCTTCTTCAATGACCTCTCCGGCGGTTCCTCCTCCGACAATGACTCCACCACCCAGGTATGCCTCTCTTCTTTCTCTCAGGTTATCACTTGGAATGAAGGATTTTAACCCAGTGGTCGATTTGAGTCATTTCTTCCTCTTGTATCTCCCTAGGACGATCAGTTGCAACGAATGGAACGGGGTGGCTGAAGATCTGCCTGCTCATTGTCACCATCAATCTCCATGCATGAATCTAGTTTCGTTTGAATCTGTGGACAGTGGCACGAAGTTTCTGGCATGTGCAGAGAAGGTTAGCCCCACTTTCATTGTTACAAATCATTTGTTATATGTGATTTAGACATTATCACTATGCTATGTTTTCCTGGATGTTAAGGCAGTGTCATAGTATGTACCAAGTATCTAAAAGTGTTGCCATCTCATGAGCGTCGCCATTAGAAAATTATTTGGCACCGCTTCAACAGTTTGTGCAGCCAACTTTGGTCCACACATCCGAGCAGCCAAGCAATAAAATATTATATCTAATGGCACGAAGGAATTGGTCATCGGAGCAACTAGGTGCTCCGGAGTCCGGGTCCTTGATTTTTTTTCCGCTACATCGGCTCTCCAATGCAGGGCACCGGTGCCAAATGTAGCAACAGTTGTCTTTACACCGGTTTGGCATACATAGTGGACGGCCTTAGTCATATTAGTTCCATGTTACTAAATTTGTGCATGTACACTCCCGTTAGTATCAATTTGCTGTCATCCAAACACTGTCCCTATGTTGTTGCAGTTATATTTATCTTCCTCATAAAATGTTCAATTTGTTATTTATAGTACATGACTAAGAACTTGTAGCGTTGTTGTTGTTAATTATAGCTTCTAATGTTTCTTAATTTGGTTGTTGTCTCAGTAGCAATTAATTCATTTGCACATTGATCTTTTTAAGAAGATATGTCATAATTAACCCGTTTCTTTAGTTATTCAAAATATGTATTTGGTGATTTTCTATGTTGCTAGAAACCCATTTCCCCTACAATTGTTACTGATCTAGTTTTAAATATTATAGGATGAATGGAAGTGTTCTTACATGGAGTGGGTTGATCAAGAGTGGCCACAGTCTTTGAAGATGTGCCTAGCAAAGCTCTAGAGCATGTATGAGGAAGAGAACAGAGGTACGCTTAGAGAAAGTGTTGTCAATGCCGAAGAATATTTGAAGATGCGGGATAAAAAGAGGAAGATGGAGAATGAGCTCAGATTTTTTAAATTATACTTTGCTAAGATGGTGTTGACGAAGGAGGAGGCACTTTCCCAGTTGGCCAGTGCAAAACAGGTTCTTGCTAAATTGAAAGCAGAGGTGGATAAGATGAGCCTGGATGATCTCGATTAGGGAAATGAATATATTGTTCTAATATTGTTCTTATGAAGGTGAGATAGCTATATGTTGTACTATGTTGTTTTTAGGTAGCTATTGTATTGTGATGTTAAAATATACTTATGTGTCTGGTATGAAATTGGCAAACAATTGTTCGATATGAAATGTGAATTGGCGTAATACTGGAATTATTATTTGTAAACTAATAAACCTGCTAAATGGGTCATGGAACTTTGCAAATGGTTCTACTAGTAAAATCTCTTGTGATGGATAGCTCAATGCCATACTGTTTTCATCAAATCGTGTGTGATGTAGTTGAATAAAAGAAAACGGTTAACCGAGGCAGAGTGGTGTGATAGTTACACCTATCACACACGAGGCTATACATAAAATTGTGTGGGATGCATATACTAACGGAAATGTTTTGCCTGGATTGACTGTGTGGGATTTACAAACGAACGGAAATGTTTTCCCTGGATTGACTATGTGGAATGTACATAAGAACGGGAATGTATTCCTTGGGTTGAGTGTGTGGAATGTACATAAAACGGAAATATTTGTTTGGGACTGACTATGTGGGATGCACTTACGACCGGAACCGATTGGGCATGTATATATGTATTTGATCACTCGCTCGTAGCACACAACCTCATTTTACTGCATGTGTGACCGAAGGGCCTATCCCCGACGGTTTCTGGGTCGTGTGGGAAGGACCCCCCCCCCCCGCTATCGCACACACTCACTTGGCGACGGTTCAAAATGCCATCGCGGAAAGGGGTTAAAAACCGTTTGTATAGCACCTCATTGTACCATGAAACCAAAGAATCTTTGTATATCACTAGGTTACCTAAACGGGGATATGCATGTCCCCAATGATAAGAGTTTCATGTTTCTTTTTGATGGAAGGTAGAGGAAATTAAAAACCTCCAATGGTAATTGTCAAAGCCTTTTCAATACAATTGATACCCTTTACTTGAAATTGTTTCTTCAGAAACTGCACTGTATGCTCGTTACCATTGATATGAAAGGTGCTTTTGTTGCAATCAATAACAGCCCCTATAGTATTCAAAAAGGGTCTACCAAGGATAATCGACATGTTGTCATCCTTGGGCGTATCAAGTATAACAAAGTCTGTTAAGATAGTAACATTTGCAACTACAATAGGCACATCCTTAGAAATACCGATAGGTATGGCAGTTGATTTGTCAGCCATTTGCAAGGATATTTCAGTAGGTGTAAGTTTATTCAATCTAAGTCTTGTATATAAAGAAAAAGGCATAACACTAACACCGACTCACAAATCACACAAAGCAGTTTTAACATAATCTCATTTAATGGAGCATGGTATAGTGGGTATTCATGGGTCTCCTAATTTCTTAGGTACTCCATCCTTCAAATAATAATTTGGAAGCATGGTGGAAATTTCAGCTTTAGGTATCTTTCTTTTATTAGTGACAATATCTTTCATGTATTAGGATATGGGGCCATCTTCAAAATATTAGTCAAACGAGTATGCAAAAAGACTGGCCTAAGCATTTCAGCAAAGCATTCAAATTCTTCCTCATCCTTAATCTTAGGTGGCTTAGTAGGAAAAGGCATGGGTTTCTGAACCCATGATTCTCTTTCTTTACCTTGTTTTCTTGCAACAAATCTCTCTTATCATATCGTTTATTCTTTGGAGGTGGATTATCAAGATCAACAATAGGTTCTATTTCTACATCATTGTCAGGTTCTTTATCATTGTCTGGTTGAGCATCAATGTGAATATCATCATTATCATTATCACTAGGTGAATGTTCATTACCAGATTGTGTCTCAGCATCAGAAATAGAAACATCATTACTATTCTTAGAAGATTTTTCTACCTCAGATTCACTAGAAGAATGCATAGTTCTATAATTTTTATTTTTATTTTCCTTCTTAGATGAACAGGTGCATCATTATTAATTCCCCGAGAATCTTGTTAAATTTTTTTGGGATGACCTTCAGGATAAAGTGGTTCCTGAGTCATTCTACCTCCTCTAGTCATTACTCTAACAACATGATCATTCATATTATTATTCATCTCATTGAGCAAATCATTTTGTGAATTTGCAACTTGTTCTAATATAGTTTGGATGATGCATGCATGTTTACCTAGACCTTTAACATCATTTGCAATTCCTAACATTATGTCACTCAAGCGATCAATCTTGAAAGCATTAAGTTTTAGTTGCTTGGTAACATACACACTAAAGTTGTAACATCTCAAAATTCTAAATTTTGGAATGTTATATTAAATAGATATTTTTGATTGATTGTATGATTGCTTGTGTGAAATTGAAATATTTGAATTTCATTTGAAAATATTTCAAATTCAGAAAATTTAAGCAACTCAACGATTTTCATGAGAGAAGATAAAATGACTTCTTCAAAACATATGAAATATGAGTTGAAAGTTTAAAGGGATCAAATTCAAAGTCCCTTTGAAAGTATTTTCAACTTTGGAGTTAATTGGGTTTTATTCCAAGTATTTTTCTCCAAAAATAAAATATATAGAAATTAGGGTAAAATGATTCCCTACATCAAAAAATTGGAGAGAAATAAATTTGAATTAATTTTGGTATTTTTAAAATGATTTTTATTGGATTTTATTGCATCAGTAGCACTCTTTGCTTTATTTGAATTTCTGAGGATTTTATTTGAAGCTAGAATAATGTTCATCTTGTAGAAATCTTTTTCTGAAAATTTTGATATATTATATGCCTATATAATATTTTACTTCTTTTGTTTTTATTATTTTAGTTCTCTGAATATTTGTTTTAAAAAAACTTTTCTCCCGACTGAACTGGGCCGGCACAGCTCAGCCAGGCCGCGGCCCAGTGCCCCGCTGCCCCGAACCACGCGAGCGGGAGACCGCCGCCGTGTCCGTCACGTACACCGCTCCCCGCCGCCTTTGCCTTGCGTCTCGCCCACGCCTCCCGAGGCAATAAATAGCGCCGCCCCCCTATGCTCGCGCCGCCGCCCCTCTCGCATCTCGCCGAGCCGCCGGAGCACGCAGTCGCCGCCGCCGTTGTGAACTGCCGCTGCCCTGCACCACCGCTGCCGCCGCCACTCCCCCCGTGCCACCTCCGCCACCTCGCCGCCCTCGCCCCTAGTCGCGAAGCCGCGCCACACCGGAGTTCGCCGTCGCCACCGCCCCGTCTCACCGGAGTCCGCCGCTTTGCCGGAACCGCAAGATCCGCCGCCCGAACCGCCGGTTTTCCCGATCCCGTAATAAACCGCCCCGGTTCGCCGGTTTTCTTTTAGGTTTTCGTTTTAAAAACCCGTTTTGTTTTTTTGTTAAGCAGCGGACGTTTTCTGTTTATTTAGTTTTAGTGAACAACTTTGTTCTGTAGATCTTTTTAGCGAACGTTGGTTCGGTAGAGTTTTTATTTTTATTTTTAGTTTTCGGCCAGGGACTTCTTTGTAGATATTTTATTTACATGTTTTTGAACGTTGGTTCGGTAGACTTAAACATGTTTTTGAAAGTTTCAAAATTTGATTTCAAATAGTTTAGTATTTGAACTTCGTTTGATCGTAACTTGAGTTTTAAATCTCCGTTTGAGTTGATTCTTTTGCAAATCGAAACTCTTGACCTAAACTTTCTGATAAGGCCAAATTCACATAGTTTTGGTACTATTAGAAATTGTTTTATGCTGCAAGAGTTATTTGCTTGGTTTTGATGTTTTCCGAATTGTTTTCTTCGTTCTCTCCGATCTTTTGAGTAATTGCTTATGTATGGTTACTATTGCTTGCTTCCGAAAGCTTGAATAGAGTGTGACAAATAGAACTATCAGGAGTTGAGTGCGAATCATCTTCATCAATAGTACAGGCAAGTTCACACTTTGATCATACCCCTTTCATACCCAGTTTTATTTTATGCATTAGTTTCACCCTCAAACATTGCATGAGTAGGTTTGATAACATGTGGGTTTTGGGAAGTAGTTGATGAGGTAGAACCTATTGCCGTGTTTATTACCAAACCCTTGGGAGTTACTTCAACGTTATGCTTATATTGTTGGAAATATGCCCTAGAGGAAATAATAAAAGGATTATTATTATATTTCCTTGTTATTGATAATTGTCTTTTATTCATGCTATAATTGTATTATCCGGAAATCGTAATACACGTGTGAATACTTAGACCAAATACGTCCCTAGTAAGCCTCTAGTTGACTAGCTCGTTGGTCAACAGATAGTCATGGTTTCCTGACTATGGACATTAGATGTCGTTGACAACGGGATCACATCATTAGGAGAATGATGTGATGGACAAGACCCAATCCTAAGCATAGCACAAGATCGTGTAGTTCATTTTGCTAGAGCTTTTCCAATGTCAAGTATCTCTTCCTTAGACCATGAGATCGTGTAACTCCCGGATACCGTAGGAGTGCTTTGGGTGTACCAAACGTCACAACGTAACTGGGTGACTATAAAGGTGCACTACAGGTATCTCCGAAAGTGTCTGTTGGGTTGACACAGATCGAGACTGGGATTTGTCACTCCGTATGACGGAGAGGTATCTCTGGGCCCACTCGGTAATGCATCATCATAATGAGCTCAAAGTGACCAAGTGTTTGGTCACGGGATCATGCATTACGGTACGAGTAAAGTGACTTGCCGGTAACGAGACTGAACGAGGTATTGGGATACCGACGATCGAGTCTCGGGCATGTAACGTACCGATTGACAAAGGGAATTGTATACGGGGTTGATTGAATCCTCGACATCGTGGTTCATCCGATGAGATCATCGAGGAGCATGTGGGAGCCAACATGGGTATCCAGATCCCGCTGTTGGTTATTGACCGGAGAGCCATCTCGGTCATGTCTGCATGTCTCCCGAACCCGTAGGGTCTACACACTTAAGGTTCGGTGACGCTAGGGTTATTAGGAAGACTTGTATGTGATTACCAAATGTTTTTCGGAGTCCTGAATGAGATCTCGGACGTCACGAGGAGTTCCGGAATGGTCCGGAGGTGAAGATTTATATATGGGAAGTTGTCATACGGACACCGGAAAGTTTCGGGGCATATCGGTATTGTACCGGGGCCACCGGAGGGGTTCCGGGGGTCCACCGGGAGGGGCCACCCCTCTCGGAGGGCCTCATGGGCCGCAAGGGGCAGGGAACCAGCCCCTAGAGGGCTGGGCGCCCCCCCCTTGGGCCCATGCGCCTAGGGTTGGGGGGGAACCCTAGTGGGGGCGCCCCCCTTGCTTGGGGGGCAAGCCCCCCTCCCTGGCCGCCCCCCCCTCTAGATCTCATCTAGAGGGGGCCGGCCCCCTTCCCCTTCCCCTATAAATAGAGGGGTGAGGGGAGGGCTGAACACCTGATCCAAGGCGCAGCCCCTCCCCTCCCCAACACCTCTCCTCCTCCGTTGAGTGCTTGGCGAAGCCCTGTCGGAGTACTGCCTCTCCACCATCATCACGCCGTCGTGCTGCTGCTGGAGCCTTCTTCCTCAACCTCTCCTTCCCCCTTGCTGGATCAAGAAGGAGGAGACGTCGTCCGCTCCGTACGTGTGTTGAACGCGGAGGTGCTGTCCGTTCAGCACTTGGTCATCGGTGATTTGGATCACGGCGAGTACGACTCCATCATCCCCGTTCCCTTGAACGCTTCCGCACGCGATCTACAAGTGGTATGTAGATGCTTCCTCTCCTATCACTCGTTGCTTAGATGAACTCATAGATGGATCTTGGTGAAACCGTAGGAAATTTTTAATTTTCTGCAACGTTCCCCAACAGTGGCATCATGAGCTAGGTCTATGCGTAGTTCTCTATTGCACGAGTAGAACACAATTTTGTTGTGGGCGTAGATCTTGTCAACTTGCTTGCCGCTACTAGTCTTTTCTTGCTTCAGCGGTATTGTGGGATGAAGCGGCCCGGACCGACCTTACACGTACGCTTACGTGAGACAGGTTCCACCGACTGACATGCACTAGTTGCATAAGGTGGCTAGCGGGTGTCTGTCTCTCCCACTTTAGTTGGAGCGGATTCGACGAAAAGGGTCCTTATGAAGGGTAAATAGAAGTTGACAAAATCACGTTGTGGTTATTCGTAGGTAAGAAAACGTTCTTGCTAGAACCCAATTGCAGCCACGTAAAAGATGCAACAACAATTAGAGGACGTCTAACTTGTTTTTGCAGCAATTGTCATGTGATGTGATATGGCCAGAAGTTGTGATGAATGATGAATGATATATTGTGATGTATGAGATCATGTTCTTGTAATAGGAATCACGACTTGCATGTCGATGAGTATGACAACCGGCAGGAGCCATAGGAGTTGTCTTTATTTTTGTATGACCTGCGTGTCATTGAAGAACGCCATGTAAATTACTTTACTTTATTGCTAAACGCGTTAGCCATAGAAGTAGAAGTAGTCGTTGGCGTGACAACTTCATGAAGACACGATGATGGAGATCATGATGATGGAGATCATGGTGTCATGCCGGTGACGAAGATGATCATGGAGCCCCGAAGATGGAGATCGAAGGAGCTATATGATATTGGCCATATCATGTCACTACTTTATATAATTGCATGTGATGTTTATTATGTTTATGCATCTTGTTTACTTAGAACGACGGTAGTAAATAAGATGATCCCTTATAATAATTTCAAGAAAGTGTTCCCCCTAACTGTGCGCCGTTGCTAAAGTTCGTCGTTTCGAAGCACCACGTGATGATCGGGTGTGATAGATCCTTACGTTCACATACAACGGGTGTAAGACAGTTTTACACATGCAGAAACACTTAGGGTTAACTTGACGAGCCTAGCATGTACAGACATGGCCTCGGAACACAAGAGACCGAAAGGTCGAACATGAGTCGTATGGAAGATACGATCAACATGGAGATGTTCACCGATGATGACTAGTCCGTCTCACGTGATGATCGGACACGGCCTAGTCGACTCGGATCGTGTAACACTTAGATGACTAGAGGGATGTCTAATCTGAGTGGGAGTTCATTAAATAATTTGATTAGATGAACTTAATTATCATGAACTTAGTCTAAAGTCTTTGCAAAATATGTCTTGTAGATCAAATGGCCAACGCTCATGTCAACATGAACTTCAACGCGTTCCTAGAGAAAACCAAGCTGAAAGATGATGGCAGCAACTATTCGGACTGGGTCCGGAACCTGAGGATCATCCTCATAGCAGCCAAGAAAGATTATGTCCTAGATGCACCGCTAGGTGAAGCACCCATCCCAGAGAACCAAGACGTTATGAACACTTGGCAATCACGTGCTGATGATTACTCCCTCGTTCAGTGTGGCATGCTTTACAGCTTAGAACCGGGGCTCCAAAAGCGTTTTGAGCGACACGGAGCATATGAGATGTTCGAGGAGCTGAAAATGGTTTTTCAAGCTCATGCCCGGGTCGAGAGATATGAAGTCTCCGACAAGTTCTATAGTTGTAAGATGGAGGAAAACAGTTCTGTCAGTGAGCACATACTCAAAATGTCTGGGTTGCACAACCGCCTGTCCCAGCTGGAGATCAACCTCCCGGACGAGGCGGTCATTGACAGAATCCTTCAGTCGCTCCCACCGAGCTACAAGAGCTTTGTGTTGAACTACAATATGCAGGGGATGGTGAAGACCATTCCTGAAGTATTTTCAATGCTGAAGTCAGCAGAGGTTGAAATCAAGAAAGAACATCAAGTGTTGATGGTCAATAAGACCACTAAGTTCAAGAAGGGCAAGGGTAAGAAGAACTTCAAGAAGGACGGCAAAGATGTTGCCGCGCCCGGTAAGCCAGTTGCCGGGAAGAAGTCAAAGAATGGACCCAAGCCTGAGACTGAGTGCTTTTATTGCAAAGGGAAGGGTCACTGGAAGCGGAACTGCCCCAAATACTTAGCGGACAAGAAGGCCGGCAACACTAAAGGTATATTTGATATACATGTAATTGATGTGTACCTTACCAGTACTCGTAGTAACTCCTGGGTATTTGATACCGGTGCCGTTGCTCATATTTGTAACTCACAGCAGGAGCTGCGGAATAAGCGGAGACTGGCGAAGGACGAGGTGACGATGCGCGTCGGGAATGGTTCCAAGGTCGATGTGATCGCCGTCGGCACGCTACCTCTACATTTACCTACGGGATTAGTTTTAAACCTCAATAATTGTTATTTAGTGCCAAGTTTGAGCATGAACATTGTATCTGGATCTCGTTTGATGCGAGATGGCTACTCATTTAAATCCGAGAATAATGGTTGTTCTATTTATATGAGAGATATGTTTTATGGTCATGCCCCAATGGTCAATGGTTTATTCTTAATGAATCTCGAACGTAATGTTACACATATTCATAGTGTGAATACCAAAAGATGTAAAGTTGATAACGATAGTCCCACATACTTGTGGCACTGCCGCCTTGGTCACATTGGTGTCAAGCGCATGAAGAAGCTCCATGCTGATGGACTTTTAGAGTCTCTCGATTATGAATCATTTGACACATGCGAACCATGCCTCATGGGCAAAATGACCAAGACTCCGTTCTCCGGAACAATGGAGCGAGCAACCAACTTATTGGAAATCATACATACTGATGTGTGCGGTCCAATGAGCGTTGAGGCTCGCGGAGGATATCGTTATGTTCTCACTCTCACTGATGACTTGAGTAGATATGGGTATGTCTACTTGATGAAACACAAGTCTGAGACCTTTGAAAAGTTCAAGGAATTTCAGAATGAAGTAGAGAATCAACGTGACCGAAAGATAAAATTCTTGCGATCGGATCGTGGAGGAGAATATTTAAGTCACGAATTTGGTACACACTTAAGGAAATGTGGAATAGTTTCACAACTCACGCCGCCTGGAACACCTCAGCGTAACGGTGTGTCCGAACGTCGTAATCGCACTCTATTGGATATGGTGCGATCTATGATGTCTCTTACCGATTTACCGCTATCATTTTGGGGATACGCTCTAGAGACAGCTACATTCACTTTAAATAGGGCACCGTCTAAATCCGTTGAGACGACACCGTATGAATTATGGTTTGGGAAGAAACCTAAGCCGTCGTTTCTAAAAGTTTGGGGATGCGATGCTTATGTCAAGAAACTTCAACCTGAAAAGCTCGAACCCAAGTCAGAAAAATGCATCTTCATAGGATACCCTAAGGAAACCATTGGGTATACCTTCTACCTTAGATCTGAAGGCAATATCTTTTTTGCCAAGAATGGATCCTTTCTGGAAAAGGAGTTTCTCTCGAAAGGAGTAAGTGGGAGGAAAGTAGAACTCGATGAAGTACTACCTCTTGAACCGGAAAGTAGTGCAGCTCAGGAAAATGTTCCTGTGGTGCCTACGCCGATTGGAGAGGAAATTAATGATGATGATCAAGGTACTTCGGATCAAGTTGCTACTGAACTTCGTAGGTCCACAAGGACACATTCCACACCAGAGTGGTATGGCAACCCTGTCCTGGAAATCATGTTGTTAGACAACGGTGAACCTTCGAACTATGAAGAAGCGATGGCGGGCCCAGATTCCAACAAATGGCTTGAAGCCATGCAATCGGAGATAGAATCCATGTATGAAAACAAAGTATGGACTTTGACTGACTTGCCCGATGATCGGCGAGCGATAGAAAACAAATGGATCTTTAAGAAGAAGACGGACGCGGATGGTAATGTAACCATCTATAAAGCTCGACTTGTCGCTAAGGGTTATTGGCAAGTTCAAGGGATTGACTACGATGAGACTTTCTCTCCCGTAGTGAAGCTTAAGTCCATCCGAATCATGTTAGCAATTCCTGCATACTATGATTATGAGATATGGGAGATGGACTTCAAAACAGCATTCCTTAACGGTTATCTTAAGGAAGAGCTGTATATGATGCAGCCGGAAGGTTTTGTCGATCCTAAGAATGCTAACAAAGTATGCAAGCTCCAGGGATCCTGTAGCGACCAGACCTCAAACAGTCTGATCTCTATGCTCAGTGTCATCCCTGGATCAGTAATGCTGACACCACACAGTACTTGGAGGATTTATAACAGAGTAGCAATCACACACTTATTACATCGAATGTCTCAAAAGAGAACTTATTGAAATAAATATGGCTTAAGGCCATCTAAAATCGATAACAGCGGAAGACTTGGAAGATAAGTGAGTCCATCAATTCCAACGGCATCACTGAGTATAGAACCACAACCTAAAAGCACCTTACTCGTCGTCTGAAAAGTCTGCAACATGAAACGTTGCAGCCCGAAGACGGGTCCGCACATGGAATATGCTGGCAATGTAACACATAGAGGATCACAATGGATTAAGCTATACTACATGCATATTTGGCTGGTGGAAAAGCTCTATGGTTACAGTTTTGCATAAAGCCAACTTTTCCCTACTGCAAAGGAATAAATTAATTTAACTATCATGGTGGTTGTTAAACATTGAGAATGGTTGACAGCATTCTCAATCCCAATTAAAAGTACTCATTAAACCTAACAATATTAAATTAGAGTAACATGATGAGACTCATATGATGTCCAGGTACTAGATACTCAAAATGTCCATAACCGGGGACACGGCTAACCATGATTAGTTTATACACTCTACAGAGGTTTGCGCACTTTTCCCCACAAGACTCGATCGCCTCCGTTTGATTCCTCGCACTACATGATGTTTGAGAAATGGATGACCGAGACATAGTCTTTCGGAAGCACTAGCACCTTACATGTGGGTAGACCGGTAAACCTACTTTCCCCTACATCTGCTAGTCTACCCGTAAGAGTTCGCACGACTTAATCAACTATGCCAGAGCCCATAATGGCTTGTGGCTGCACACGTAAGTTTCTAGTTTGAATAATCTCATGATCCCTTTGAGCCTGGGTGGCGGTCCGAAGAAATACAAGCAAGTCCTGATAGAAACCAGGTGCCTCAATCCACCCAGATGTGTGTTTAAGTTGCCACCTTAAATAAACCATTAATTTAACAATCTCACATCTGTCATGGATACACTCACCCAATCCACGTCTACTAGCATAGCATGGCATAATAAGCAAACGTAGAAGTAACTCCCAGGGGTTTGAAAATAAAAAAGGTAATAGGTACTACCTCATCTACTTCCCATCCCACAATTTAATTAGATCCTAATCATGCAATTGTTTGAGGATTGGTCTAATGCATAAAAACTGGCTATGAGAAAAGTGTTACTTGCCTTGTTGATGATCCGTGAAACCTAGAGACTCGAAGTAACATGCGGCGCACTCCAGGTATTCTATCGCAGACAAACAAATAAACAAACATACAATAAGTACTCATCTAATGCACAAGTAAAACTCGAATAAAAGATCTAACCTGAAAAGTTCAACTTAAGAACTTCGGTTTACAAAAAGAACCAAATCAAACAAAGCAACGAAAGTGAAACGGCGAAAGAAAACAACTTCGTTTTACTAATCTGGATCTAAGTCAAATTTTACAGAAGCAAAAACTTGTTTAAGTTGATTATTCGGAAAGAGGGTTTCGAGACGAAACTTCAGGCGCTTGAATCGCCTGATTCCGATAAACGAGCGAAAAGTTATACTAAAACGAAAATCGGATCAGGAATCGCGATCAGAAAAATCATGGATTAAATCCGAGAAAGAGAAAAACGATGAACGGGCTGACGAACGAACGTTCGTTGACTAATAGATCTTACGAGTACGTTCGTTAAAACGAACGAACGAGCGAACGCTCGCTAATTAAACTAAACCGAAAATAAACCCAATCTAATAATAAAAAAACCGATACTAAAGAAAACCGAAAAAAACCAACAGAAAACCGATCGGTT